>NC_057795.1:386358063-386359104 GCF_018294505.1 Triticum aestivum | reverse complement strand
GTGACGGGTCGTCGCATGTGGAGGCGAGTCCGTCACATCCGTGACCCCACTATCTATCTTAGGGGTGTGGCTCTGGGGTGTGTGCGGTGGGGGTGGAAACAGAATAACGCATTGTGTCCTGTCAAAACCTATCGCGCAGCAATGCGGTAACGTGAGGCCGGGGAGGGGGAGGAGGGGTCGGGACCCCCCTCCCTCCCCCTGCGAGGCCGAGACAGGAACGAGCCGGAGCAGGTGACGATGCGGCGTGCCGCGTCGTCGCATGCGGAGGCGAGTCCGTCACATCCATGACCCCACTATCTATCTTGTTTTTATGTTGTGTATTTTAGTTAGGTATGAACTTCATCTCGTTTTGTACTTGAACTTCTTACATTTTTTACTTAGTGTTTATTTATTCATGTGCCTTTACTTATTTGATTAGGGTACTTGAACTTCTGTTCTTTATTTTCTGAACTTCTTTTCTCTTGTTTTTTAGGTGCATATTTTCTGTTTGTATTTTTCTTCCCTTGGTAGTGTATTTGCCATCGATTTTTGGTTTTAAGGATATCAGCGGTGCTGTTGTATGATCTTATCTAATTATAATAGATGCATCCAAATGGTGCATTCATTTATCTATAGATGTATTTAATTTTATAGCTGTTGGGGGGTAAAACTACAATTTCACCGGCGCTGCAACTCCCACCATGGCAGATAGGCATTAACTGACCATCTCCCTCGCCACCACCTGTCAGAAAACCCCTCTCCCTGTGTCTCTCGCTCTCTCCCCCTCTCAGTTGCTCCGCTACATTCTTCCACTACAACTCCCCTCCCCCGATTTCTCTGCCCCTGTCCCCTGCCCTCGTGAGTGGAGTAACCGGCGCACGCCCCTGCTCCTATTTCTCCCCCGCGCCGCGCTCTCCCTCGCCCAGCCCGCTCTCCTCTACTCTGAAGCGAGGGCGGCAACTGCTTGCGCGTGGCGTTGTGGGGAGTGAAGAACCACCGCGGATTCGTGCGTGCGCGGGTCGTTTAGGGAGGTACAAACGTTGCCCCCCCCCCCCGCCCTCC
>NC_057795.1:386336374-386357764 GCF_018294505.1 Triticum aestivum | reverse complement strand
TTGTATTTACTTTCACCAGATCTGTGGAGGCCTGCCTGTTTACTCTGTTTGCTCTCGCGTTCGCCTCCTACCCCCTTTTTCTGATGGTTTGGTGGGACATTAGGTAGGGTTCTTGTGCGTGTGGTGATTGGAATGCATTCCCCCGTGGCTAGATTTGTTTGTGATATGCTTGTGTGTGGATTTTCATTCCCCCTATGTTGATTTTAGCAGTCAGATGCATGTCAAAGAGGGTGTGGTATGATTGTTGATGGTAGATCTGTTGTATCTAATTGCATTAG
Organism: Triticum aestivum; assembly: GCF_018294505.1. NCBI lineage: Eukaryota > Viridiplantae > Streptophyta > Magnoliopsida > Poales > Poaceae > Triticum > Triticum aestivum. The sequence goes on along the minus strand of NC_057795.1, from coordinate 386,357,486 downwards.
TGTTGTGGATTTGGAGGTCTAGATTATGTTTGTGACATTGTAGTTAGTTTATGAATACATTTTTTATTGTGCTTGCCTATATGTGCTATTGTCATCTATTCATACTTGTTGGTTCTAGTTGTTTCTAGTTGTTTCTAGGGTTTGATTCAATTTCCTTTTTTGCATTTTGTTGTATGATTTTCTACTTGCTAACTATATGGAATCAATCTTCCGTTTTTACAGGTTGTTCTAGTGTTTGGAGTTGCATTCGTCAAGGCGGTTGTGTTGTGATGGCTTGAAAATCTTCTCCAGGTATCTTAATGTAGTTGTATCTTGTATTTTAAATAGTGGTATTGTTATATATGTCCGCCCATATCTTCACTTGGTTTTCTTGTTGGACTGCTAGTCTTAATAGTGTGAACTTCTATTAAAGTTTATGTGTATGCATTTTACACATAGTTTATGTGTGTGCCATTTCATATTTATAGTGTATATCTTTGTTTTTTGTTTTCTTGTTATCATGTTCATGGTATTAATATATAGTTTGGCTGTGAAATACTATTTGTGGTCATGCTACATCTTTTTTATGTGCTACTTGCTTGGGTCACGTAGTTAAACTTCTGGTTTTAATTATTGTTTGTATATAATGAAATTTGGTTGAACTTCTGTTATGCACCTTTTGTTTTACTGCTTTGTTATATATAGTTGAACTTCTGGAGATTGATCTTGTATGTAGTAGCACCTGCGGTGTAGATTGTTTTTATATTTAGTATGTAATTTTTAGATTGTTTTATTGTGTTTACTGCTTTGTTAGGTATTGTTGAACTTCTGGGTATTGGACATTGATGTAAAAGTAGAAGTCCCTTTTGGTGTAGGATTGTGGATTAGAACTGAGCTGCCTTTTTACTTGCATTTTTTTGTAGTTAGTGATGAGTTGAATAGTTCTGAAAAAATGCCTGTGATCAAGATGGAGCCTCAGAAGTTAATACTAATGCTCCAATACCTAATGCGGCTAAATCACCCATTTTCCTTTGACTGTGATTGCTGAGGTTGCTTCTGGCCTTGAGAATTCGTCAAGCCTCGAGGATCTTGCTTCTGCAGCTCTTGCTTCACCTAGTATGTGAAACCCCTTTTCTTTTCATTTTAAATTCTTGAGCCATGTTTTTTTAACTTGTTCACGTCAGTTGTTTTTCTTTTTGTTTCTGACTTTTTTTATTTTTTGCTTTGATTTTTTTGCTCTTTGCAGATGTGTCCAGAGAGGAGGAAGCTGTGAACACCATCAACAAAGTTTTATTTGAGTTGGATTTATCAAAAAACCCTGTTGCTGCTGAGGAGGGGGCTCCGTCAGTCAAAGGTTGTGATTTCGTTCCGGATCCTTTGTGCTCTCTTTAGATGTCAGAGACACAGTCGCAGTCTGTTGATGGCACTGAACCTGTCACGCAACCTAAGGATGTGCCTCTTCAGCTTCTTCTGGAGGACCAACATAAGAGGAAGAAGCAAGAAGATTTTGAGAAGAATAGGGCGGCCCGCCTTTAGAAAGGTTCTGATGTTCCTGGATCTGTTGTCCCTGTTAAGAACAAATTCAAGAAGACCGCTGCGAGGAAGCATCTAATTGGTGAAGTTACTCCTCGGAGGAGCCCATGTGTTTCAAGGCCTGCAGGAGTTGCTAAAGATGAAGGGCTAGGCCTCGATGGTACGCCACGCCGTAGTCCTCGTGTGCTTGCCACTGCCGCGCCTACACCTTCTCCGCTTGGTGCTGGTGCATCTAGTAAGGGGAAGAAATGCAGCGTCAAGCGCAAGGTTGCACCTGCAAAGGTCAACAAGGGTGAGAAGAAGCATTCTCGTGTTAATCCAGAGGACAAGGATGATGCTGATTTCAACGCTGATGACGAGGATGACAATGATGATGCTGCTGCCGCTAATCAGGTATGAATGTCTCATGTTTATCACTTTTTAGAGCATTTGTCGCTATTGTTGTAGTTTTTTTAGCACTGCCTTGGCGTACATAGCTGACCTTCATATAGACGAGTAAATGAGTTGAACTGCTTGGCTTATATGGTATTACTGCCTCTATGTACATAGTTGGACTTCTGGATATATACATGAAGAAATTAGCTTAACTTGTTGGTATACATGTTTTATTACTGCCTTGTTGCATATGGTTGAACTTCTGCTATGTAAATTTTCAACATTTTGAAAGCATGTTAACTTGTGGTCATACATGGTTGTACTGCCTATGTAGACATGGTTGGACTTCTGGTATACATGTTTTATTACTGCCTTGTTGTGCATGGTTGAACTTCTGCTATGTAAATTTCCAACATCTTGAAAGCATGTTAATTTGTGGTCATACATGGTTGTACTGCCTATGTAGACAGAGTTGGACTTCTGAAATGTACTGAGTGTGTAATTTTGTAGGCATTAGTGGATTTTTGGTGTAGCTTGTGTATCTTATTGTGTATCTCATTTTTTTCAGTATCAGCTTGTGGAGCGGCCTGAGAGGAGGAAGAGAGGATGCAAAGCGCCCGAAGAAGGTGACCAAGGAGGAGGTGAGGCGAAACGTTTTAACAAGACGGTTCGCTGCTCACTAGGAGAGGTCAAGACGTGTGCGAAAATGCTACAACCTAGGCACAAGACGAGGGTTATCAAGACTGGTTTTGGTTGTGTGTTTGACTTGAAGGTTGATTCCAACATTTCTCATCCTTTGATGGGCAACATCTACACGAGGATTGACCCTGCAACCATGATTCTGGACATGGGTGAGGCGAACAAGGTTCTGCGTATTACAAGTGATGCTATTCACCATCTGTTTGGATTCCCTCAAGGTAATCGTACCCCTCGTAGGCCCTCAAGTGATGGGTTTGATGATGCTATTATGAGGTTGAAGGGCAAGCTTGGGTACGGTAGGTGTCGGTGTCAAAACCGGCGGATCTCGGGTAGGGGGTCCCAAACTGTGCGTCTAGGCGGATGGTAACAGGAGACAAGGGACACGATGTTTTACCCAGGTTCGGGCCCTCTTGATGGAGGTAAAACCCTACATCCTTCTTGATTAATATTGATGATGTGTGTTACAAGAGTAGATCTACCACGAGATCAAGGAGGCTAAACCCTAGAAGCTAGCCTATGGTATGATTGTTGTTCGTCCTACAGACTAGAGCCATCCGGTTTATATAGACACCGAAGAGGGCTAGGGTTACATAGAGTCGGTTAAAATGGTAGGAGATCTACATATCCGTATCGCCAAGCTTGCCTTCCACGCCAAGGAAAGTCCCATCCGCACACGGGATGAAGTCTTCAATCTTGTATCTTCATAGTCTTGGAGTCCGGCCGATGATGATAATTCGGCTATCCGGACACCCCCTAATCCAGGACTCCCTCAGTAGCCCCCGAACCAGGCTTCAATGACAACGAGTCCGGCGCGTATGTTGTCTTCGGCGTTTGCAAGGCGGGTTCTCCTTCATGTTTCATGTGTTTCGCCGGATAGTGTCCGGTTGCTTCATAAATGTTGCGCTCCTTGGCTTCTACGTCCAATAATGGCCTTCTTCCACGTGTCGTACGAATGCGAAAAGCCAGGGTATTCTTACATTTTACCCCCTAGCTGCGCGAATAAGCCGCCTATAAGAGAGGCGAGGATCCAGATCCAAATCACACCATCCTCCTTCCGCAAGTACTCATCGAAGCGCATCTGACAAAAAATCCATTCCAACATGGACAGTCGACGCGGCTCCTCTTCTCGCGCTCCCAGTCCTCAGCCAGGAGATTGGAGGAGATGCTCAGTCCCGCATAGCGAGTTAGTGATGCTCCAAGCAGAGGGATACCTTCCCCCGGCCTTTATGGTTCCGGTTCGAGCCGCACTGGCCACCTACAAGGGTGGGAAGCAGGCGGAGAGCGTTCCCAATCCCTCCAAAGGAGAGCGGGTATGCTTCGTCCCCTACTTAATAAGGGGACTCGGATTTCCTATACATCCGTTTCTCCGGGGGCTCCTGGAGTTTTACGGACTCCAACTTCACCACCTCACGCCCGCCTCCATTTTGCACATCGCGGGCTTTGTAGCTCTTTGCGAGCTATTCTTGTGCATCGAGCCCCATTTTGCGCTGTGGAAGAGGCTGTTTTGCCTCGTACCCCGTTCATACGAGGGGTCGATATATCAAGTGGGCGGAGCCGAAATATGGCGCATCGCCGGGACCGGATATCTATCCGGAACCCCGAAGAAGGCGTCCGAATACTGGCCTTCGGAGTGGTTTTATATGGAAGACGCCCTGCTGCCGGATCCAGTCCGGATCGGCCCCCGAAGTTTAGCAACGCTCCTCTGAAGAAACGCCTGAGTTGGCGCCCACGGAGCCCTCAACAGGAAGATGACAGGAGCGTCCACTATCTGATGGGCCGGATACGGTTACTAGCCCATTCCGGATTAACCATGATTGGAGTCATGGCCACATGCATTATGCGAGGGGTGCAGCCGCTCCAATATAGGGGCCACCCCATGTGGGATTTCAACAGGGAGAATGACGCCACCCGTCACGGCCGCACGGGGCCGGGGTCGGCCGCCGATCTGGTGAAGATCCTGTCCGGCTTGTACAAGGGGGAGAAGGAGGACTTCCTCCGCACGAATCCATTGAATGTATTCTCCATGAATAACCCTCAGAGCTGGGTAAGCAGACGCTTATATATCTGATCCATGCTTTCAAAGATAAGTGTCTTACTTTATGATTTCGATGCAGGAACTGCGCCGGGATGTGGAGGGTATAGAAAGCCCAACTCCACAACCTGAGGATCCGGGAAGATCCCTTGATCCGGCCTCTGAAGAGGATCCGGACATAAAGGTGGATTTGATTGACGGGGTGTTCCACCAGCTCAGCATAGACAATGCCTTAGTCGCCATTACGGCTGACTACCCCGGTTTATGTCCGGCTTCCCAGGTGAGTACGACCGAAGTCCTGACACCGTTACTTTTTTAATGCTTATTCCTGACCACCATGTACCAATGGTGCTTCGCAGGAGGTGCCTTTACAGCGGGAAGCCGAGCCCGCGGCGACTAACCAAATGAGGTCAGTGCGGCCTAGCAGGTGGAAGAGGAATGCGGCGCGAATCGAAACGCCGCCGCAAAGGTATGGTGCACCATTGTCCTTTAAGGGAAAGACTCCTGGGAGGTATATTAATGCTCACGATTCTTCCAGGAGAAAGAGCGCTCGCCGGATTGAGTCCGGAGAGGGTGCCAACCAAGCCTCCGCCAACCAGGCTCGAATGCCTGGTCCGGAGGGGGAGGCGCGCAAGGCGCGAGCCGTATGCTCCTCCAACGGAGGATGCCGACAGTTTGTCCGCCACCAAGTCTGAGGTGGAGAGCGCCATGAATCACAGGTGAGGAATTCCATGAATCACCTCCGTGCTGCTCAAGATGGTTTAACTAGAGCCACGGAGCAGTATGTAAAAGACATACGGGTGAGGAATTTTAATAGTTATATATGCCAGTAGCCCCCGAGACTTAAAATAGTTAAACTAACTGATTTAAGGATCATTTGTAATGCATGATCTTACCGAGAAGAATACCCACCTGTCCCAGGAGCTTCAAGAATGCAAGGCCCAAATTGAGGCCTCACTAGCCGCTGCCGGGGGAGCCACGGAGACCCCCTCTGGTAATTCATGTCTTGAAAAGAGAAGTAATTTATGAAGTGCGGCGTGTGTGTATAGTCTGACAATAATATTGCAGAGGGTGCCGGACTAGATCTGGACAAGCAACAGCTGCTGTGCCAGTTGAAGGCCGGCGAGGGTGTGCTTTTGAGGGTGCAGCAGGAGCGGAACAAACTCCAAGATGCCAACACCCAGCTGGGCGAAGAACTAAAAGATGTTCGGGTCCAGCTGTCTAACTTCGTAAAGGAGAATCGGCGGCTTCGTCGTGGCATTTATAGTAAGTGCTTGAGCAAACTCTTTTGAAAAGAAGAGTTCGGCGAGGAAGTCGATTGACAGAAATGTGTCTGTAGGTGTGCTCACGGGTCGTCCGGCGGAAGAGATGCCTGGTTCCACGGGAGCCCCTCTTCCCGAGCTGCTGCAACTACACGAACGTGTTCGGCAGGCGATGAGCGGCGTCGTTCAGGCCTTATGGCCTTCCGTCTCCCTACCTGAGGGCCTTGGAGGGCTTGCTGAGAAGCTTCAGGGAGTACGGCGACGGCTCCATCAGTGGAAGATATCGGCCTGCCGTCAAGGCGCCAGGGAGGCCTGGGCCATGGTGAAGACGCGGTACCCAAAGGCTGACCCAAACCACATGCCCGAGGTAGGACCTGTGGGGCCTGATGGGAAGGAGATCCCTGTGAGCTTGATGTACGTCCAAGTAGAGTTGGCCACGAAATATTCCCAACAGGACTGTAAATTAGACAGCCTGTTAGATGGGATTGAAGAGGAGTACAATCAGTCAGCTTGACGATGTAATTTAAAAATGACATATAGAATGCCTTCTAGCCGGATTGTAGATTGTTTGACTTTGCGGACCTTTTCGCTTCAACCTCAGGACCCAACAGTCCGGAGTGTGTCCGAACACCCTTACGGTTATAAAAGAACCGGGGCATGCATGGAGACAAGGCGTAGGGGTCATAATTGCTTTATCAGACAAGTGCCCAACTAGCTATGTTATATTACATGGTTAGTAAGAAACATCTTCCATGGAGAATAGTTCCGTTAAGGGTTCCTTTCCCTGGGAGGCATGCCCTAAAGTGCATGTCCGGACTGCGAAAATAGCAGAAAAAGCATCCGGGGGTAGATAAATAAGTAAGTAATAAATCATCTTTCAGGTCACCGACCGAATATTCCCTTAAGAACGCTAGCCTTCGGCTTCACCCAGTCTGAGGTACACATCCGGCTGACCCGGCAGTAACAATTGCAGAGGTGCTCCCTTTACGTCCTAGTCCAAAACTTAAGTCATATCGATGCATATAATGGTGATCAAAAGGTACATGCTGAAGTATGACACATGTGTTGGGCATGAAGCCCGTAGAAATAAGCTTCTGTTAAAGAAGCCCCCAGGTATAACGAGTGCGAGCAGCACATCGAGTGAGTGCGAACAAAGCGCAGATCAGCCCTCAAGGGGTTTGTACTGAAAGAGGGAGGAAAAAGGAGGGAAAACAAAGACAGCAAAAAAATGAAAGGTGGACAGAGGAAGGAGACGAACCCTGAGTCCGGCGCTAGGCGTAAAATCTTCGGAGACGGGCTGCGTTCCATGGGTTTGGCTCGAATCGGTTGTCAGATGCGTTGCGTAGACGGTATGCACCGCCAGTAAGGACTTGGTCGATGATGAAGGGACCTTCCCATTTGGGCTTAAGTTTGTCCTTTTTCTTGTCCGGCAGGCGTAGAACTAGTTCGCCAACATTGTAAGTTTTGGCCCGTACTTCTCTGCTTTGATATCTTCGAGCCTGCTGTTGATAGAATGCGGAACGGGATTTTGCCACGTCGCGCTCCTCCTCCAAAGCGTCCAAACTGTCCTGCCGATCCAACTCGGCTTCCCTTTCCTCGTACATCCGCATGCGGGGTGAGTCATGAATTATATTGCAGGGCAAAACTGCCTCAGCGCCGTATACCATAAAAAATGGTGTGAATCCGGTTGTGCGGTTTGGCGTGGTCCGCAGCCCCCAGAGTACGGAGTCGAGCTCCTCTACCCAGTGCGTGTTAGATTCCGTGAGGGACCGCACTAATCTGGGTTTGATGCTGCTCATGATTAGACCATTTGCTCGTTCCACTTGACCATTAGTTTGAGGGTGGTAGACTGAAGCGTAGTCGAGCTTGATGCCCATGTTTTTGCACCAGAGTTTAACCTCGTCGGCCATGAAATTCATGTCGTTATCAGTGATGATGCTGTGGGGGACGCCAAAACAGTGTACTACCCCGGATATGAAGTCTATCATAGGTCCGGATTCTGCCATTTTAACGGGCTTGGCCTCCATCCATTTGGTGAATTTGTCCACCATGACCAATAAGTATTTGTGCTTGTGGGTTCCCCCTTTAAGGGGTCCAACCATGTCAAGCCCCCAGACCGCGAACGGCCAGGTGATGGGTATAGTTTTGAGGGCGGTGGGTGGCATGTGGCTCTGATTAGCAAAGTGCTGGCAACCGACGCATCGTTGGACTAAGTCCTGAGCATCTGCCCGGGCGGTCAGCCAATAAAATCCTGTACGGAAGGCCTTGCCTACAAGGGCCCGGGCGGCGACGTGGTGCCCGCCGAGTCCGGCGTGAATTTCAGCCAGGAGATTTCGCCCTTCCTCTTCGGAGATACACCTTTGAAGGACTCCGAGTTCTTCCTCATGGACCTTGTAGGCTTTAGATCGCCGAACTATGCAGCGGGCCTCATTTTGGTCTTCGGGAAGTTCCTGCCTGATTAAGTAGGCTAGGAATGGTTCCGTCCACGGGGCAATTACTGCCAGTATTTCGTGGGCTGAATCTATTATTTCATTGGCTGAGCCACCGATTGTGTCAGAATGTTCTGTGTTAGGCAATGCAGTTGGTTCCGGATTGTTATTTCCAGACTCCTCTTCCCATAATACGGATGGCTTAAAGAGCCGCTCCAGGAAGATGTTTGGAGGGACGGCGTCGCGTTTTGCGCCGATGCGTGCCAACACGTCTGCTGCCTGGTTATTGTCCCGGGCTACATGGTAGAATTTGAGTCCTTCGAACCGGGCTGACATTTTTAGGAAGGCGTTACGGTAGGCTGCCATTTTCGGATCCTTGGCGTCAAAGTCTCCATTTACTTGGGATATTGCGAGGTTTGAATCCCCGCGCACCTCTAGGCGTTGAATACCCATGGAGATTGCCATCCGGAGGCCATGTAGAAGGGCCTCGTATTCGGCTGCATTGTTGGAGTCCGTGTACATTATTTGAAGCACATATTGGACTATGTCTCCGGTTGGGGACGTCAAGATGATGCCAGCCCCCAAGCCAGCCAACATTTTGGAGCCGTCGAAATGCATGATCCAATTGGAGTATGCGCCGTACTCTTTAGGGAGTTCGGCTTCGGTCCATTCGGCGATGAAGTCAGCGAGAACTTGCGATTTTATAGCTCGCCGTGGTTTGTAGGTTATGTCAAATGGTAAGAGCTCAATGGCCCATTTTGCAATCCTGCCCGTCGCGTCGCGATTGTTTATAATATCGTTGAGAGGTACTTCGGAGGCCACCGTTATGGAACACTCTTGAAAGTAGTGTCGCAGCTTCCGGGATGCCATGAACACCGCATACGCTATCTTTTGATAATGTGGGTAACGGGACTTGCATGGAGTTAAGACAGTGGATACGTAGTACACTGGTTTTTGAAGAGGGAATTTGTGCCCTTCTGTTTCTCGTTCGACGACGAGTGCGGCGCTGACAACTTGATGTGTTGCCGCGATGTATAATAACATAGGTTCGCCCAGGTTGGGCGCGGCCAGGACCAGATTTGTTGCCAATACGGTCTTAATTTCTTCGAGTCCGGCCGCGGCAGCATCCGTCCATTCGAAGTGTTCGGTGCATCGGAGGAGGCGATAGAGGGGCAGTGCCTTTTCTCCCAAACGGGAGATGAAGCGGCTTAGAGCCGCCACGCATCCAGTTAGTTTTTGTATTTGCTTGAAGTCTTTTGGGATATCCAATTGTGACAGAGCTCAGATCTTGGCTGGGTTTGCTTCAATTCCTCTACCGGATACAATGAAGCCCAAGAGCTTTTCGGCTGGTACGCCAAAAACACATTTTTCTGGGTTGAGCTTATTGTCATATGCTCGGAGATTGTCGAATGTCATCCTCAAGTCGTCTACTAGAGTTTCGACGTGTTTGGTTTTGACGACCACATCGTCTACGTATGCCTCTACCGTCTTGCCTATCTGGGTAGCCAGACATGTCTGAATCATGCGCTGATATGTTGCGCCGGTGTTTTTGAGTCCGAAGGGCATTGTGTTGAAGCAAAATGGTCCGTATGGAGTAATGAATGCCATTGCGGCCTGGTGTTTTTCCGCCATCTTGATTTGATGGTATCCGGAGTATGCGTCGAGGAAGCACAATGAATCGTGCCCTGCGGTAGCATCGATGATTTGGTCGATGCAAGGGAGAGGGAAAGGGTCCTTTGGACAGGCCTTGTTAAGGTCTTTGAAATCGACACAAAGGCGCTAGGATTTGTCCTTTTTGGGTACCATTACCAGGTTGGCTAGCTAGTCCGGATGTTTTATATCTCTGATGAATCCGGCTTCTAAGAGCTTGGCTAGCTCCTCTCCCATTGCCTGTCTTTTGGGTTCAGAAAATCGCCAAAGAGCCGGTTTGACTGGCTTAAATCCTTTTAGGATGTTTAGGTTGTGCTCTGCCAGCCTGCGTGGGATTCCTGGCATGTCTGAAGGGTGCCAGGCAAAAATGTCCCAATTTTCCCGAAGGAATTCTCATAGTGCGGCTTCTACATCAGTATTTAATTGTGCCCCAATGGAGGCCGTCTTTGTGGGGTCCATTGGATGGACCTGGAATTTGACTATTTCGTCTGCTAGTTTAAAAGAGGTGGACTTAGACCTCTTATCGAGTATCACATCGTCCCTATCCACCGTGGAGCACAGCGCAGTGAGTTCTTCTGCCGCTAGGGCTTCGGATAATGCCTCTAGGGCCAGTGCGGCTGTCTTATTTTTTCAGCGCGGAGTGCTATATCTGGATCACTGACGAGAGTGATTATTCCATTGGGCCCGAGCATTTTGAGCTTCATGTACCCGTAATGGGGTATAGCTTGGGAGATTGTGAATGCCTCTCGCCCTAACAAGGCGTGATATCCGCTGCCGAATGGGGCCACTTGGAACGTGACCTCTTCGGACCTGTAGTTGTCCGACGAGCCGAACACTACGTCTACTGTGATTTTCCCTGTGCAGCGTACTTCTCGACTAGGGATTATTCCCCTGAAGGTTGTGCTACTTAGCTCAATGCGACTCCAGTCAATTTCCATTTTCTGAAGGGTTTCCTCGTAGATAAGGTTTAATCCGCTGCCGCCATCCATGAGTACCTTGGTAAGACGAAAGTCGTCCACTATCGGACTAAGGACCAATGCGGCTGGTGCTCAAGCTGTTCGGAATTTAGGTTCATCGCTCGCATTGAAGGTGATAGCCGTGTCACTCCATGGATTTGTCGTTGCTACTCGGTAGGCCTCGGCGAGGCTGCGGATTGTTTGCTTCCGCATGTTATTTGATGCGAAAGTCTCGAAGACTGTTAATACCGTACTGGTACTGCTGGGCTGGTTGCCCGGGGCTAGAAAGCCTTCGCCACTTTTGGCCACCTACCGTAGTATCCAACATGCTCGAAGGCTATGTGTTGGAGTGGCGCCCTCCATTCTGTGGATTTTGCAGGGTCCGTTGAGCCATCCCTCCAGTACGGTTCCGTGCCCTTTAGGGGTTTTTAGTTTTTTGGTTTTTAATCCAGGTGCTTGAGTATGACACACCCTTTTATTTTGGACTGCGGTTGTATTCAGGGCCGGATTGTCCCAAAACCTGGTTTCGGTTTTCCAAGCACTCTCCATTGCACAATATTTTTGTACAATGGTCGCTAGGTCGGCGAAGCGTGTAACTTCGCGACGACTTATGGCGTTTATGATTCCCTTGTCCATGCAATTGTTGCAGAAAATTGAAATCGCGCTTTCTTCACGGCAGTCCTTTATCCTGTTCATAACCAGGAGGAATCTGGCCCAGTAATGATGTACTGTTTCATCGGGCTCTTGCCGTATTTGAGATAGATCGCTTAAGTTTCGGTGGGCGGGTGGAATTAAGTTCGGAACCCCGCCCGATCTGAGGCTCAAAGGCCAAGAAGTTTCCGGATTTGGAAGCTTGGTTTGTTGGATGCTTTCCAACGAATCTGGTCCGATGCCTGACTTTAGGTTCAATATTTGATTGACGTCCGTCCCTCCGCGGGAATCCGGCATGGAGGGATCGGGAATCCGGACATAGCTGGTTTTTAACATAGAAGAAGAGTCGCCGCATTGTTCCTCTACCATAACAACGTGGTGGGTAGCCTGGGGAGAGTTAATTTCTCTTAGATCGGTTTTAAGCCCAATCTGATCATAGTCTGTAGCGACTCCCAGGGCGGCGATGCGATCCAAGAGCTCGTTTACGGAGGAGAGCTCCATCAGATCTAGCTGCTCGGCAAATTCTGAGCTAACGTGAAGATCGCTTTTGATGACCTGAGAGGTCATCGTCGGAGTGGTGGCCGAACAGGCGGTCATAAGAAAACCTCCTAGCCGGATAGTTTGGCCGGCGGCCAAAGCTCCCTTGACGACGATGCCATCTTTAAAGACGGGAAAAGGCATCCTTCCTGATTGCGATGGCACAAAGGAACTCTCAATGAAAGCACCAATGTCGGTGTCAAAACCGGCGGATCTCGGGTAGGGGGTCCCGAACTATGCGTCTAGGCGGATGGTAACAGGAGACAAGGGACACGATGTTTTACCCAGGTTCGGGCCCTCTTGATGGAGGTAAAACCCTACGTCCTGCTTGATTAATATTGATGATGTGTGTTACAAGAGTAGATCTACCACGAGATCAAGGAGGCTAAACCCTAGAAGCTAGCCTATGGTATGATTGTTGTTCGTCCTACGGACTAAAGCCATCCGGTTTATATAGACACTGGAGAGGGCTAGGGTTACACAGAGTCGGTTACAATGGTAGGAGATCTACATATCCGTATCGCCAAGCTTGCCTTCCACGCCAAGGGAAGTCCCATCCGGACACGGGACGAAGTCTTCAATCTTGTATCTTCATAGTCTTGGAGTCCGGCCGATGATGATAATTCGGCTATCCGGACACCCCCTAATCCAGGACTCCCTCAGTAGGAGTGACAACATCAAGACAAAGGATCTGCGGAATATCCCCGCGGAACTTGTGAAGGATGAGATGAAGGATGATCTTGCTCTGCAGGTGTTTTACCTGATTGTTTTCATGAAGGTGTTTATCCCTGGAACGTCTACACGAGTGTCCAGGGAGGCAACAATGGCTGAGAATCTTGTGTTTGAGGATATGGTAGATATGGACTACTGCCAGTTGGTTGTTGATGACCTTCGAAGTGCTGTTGTTAGGTATCAGGAAGGTACTAGCAGAGGAAAAGCTGTCACAGGCTATGCCATCGCATCGCTTCTTATGTACCCGGACTGCCTTATCATTGGCAAGATGCCTAATGTTGACTTGAGGACGCCTCGCGTCAATTACATGGATCAGGCCAAGCTTCTTGAGCTCGCTGCGGCTGACTTGGTCAAGAAAGGTGATGATGACCCAGCCAACTGGGTGTTTGGGAGACTACTTGTGAGTGTTTCTTCTTTCCTGTGTAGTTAGCAGTACCTTTGTGTGCATGGTTGAACTTCTGCTATGTACATAGATGACCTTCTGGTTCATATAGACGAGTGAATTAGCTGAACTGCTTGGCTTATATGGTATTACTGCCTTTGTGTTCGTAGGTGAACTTCTGGATAGATATGTAAGAAATTAGCTAAACTTCTTGTTGTACATGCATGGTTGAACTTCTGCTATGTAAATTTCCAACATTTTGAAAGCATGTTAACTTGTGGTCATACATGGTTGTAGTGCCTATGTAGACATAGTTGTACTTCTGGTATACATGTTTTATTACCGCCTTGTTGTGCATGGTTGAACTTCTGCTATGTAAATTTCCAACATCTCGAAAGCATGTTAACTTGTGGTCATACATGGTTGTACTGCCTATGTAGACATAGTTGGACTTCTGAAATGTACTGCGTGTGTAGGCATTAGTGGAATTTTTGGTGTAGTTTGTGTATCTGATTGTTCTGCCTTTTTTCCTTGTCATTGTCTTTTTAAGTATCAGCTTGTGGTACTAACTTGAACTTCTGCTATTGTCTTCTATATTTCTGCTTCCATGTTCTTTCATTTGTTTTGCGATGTGCTGACTTTTGTTTTTGTATTTGTAGTGGAAGACACAGGCTGAGGTTGTGTTCTTTATGCGTATTGAACGTCTGTTCTTACTATGCCTCGTGCCGCCGACCTAGGTATGGAACTTCTCCGAGATTTGAATTCTCGTGGGATGTTAACACTGGTGCCCCCTTGTAGATCCAGGAGGTTCTTCTGCCCGTGTGAGTGTTGCAGGTGGCGTTTCTTCCGAGAGTTTGTTTGATGTTGCCAATATTTCCCTTTCTAGGATTGATGGACTTCTAGAAATTGTTTGTGGAGAGATGGCTCGTGTTCCGACAACGGTTGAGCGTCTTAGTCGCGTGGATGGTATTCTTCCTCCCGGCCATGGTTTTGATGCTGAGTCTTCGAAGGAGCTTTTGTCAATTGAAGCTAAATATCTTGTCGAGCTTCATGAGAGCACTTCCACCTCTGGGTTAGCTTTGTGCTGTTCAAGGAAATGCAGGATGCCCGTTGCAAGCCTTTTGAGGATGAGGCAAGTGTTGTTGTGAGAGAGATTCAGATGCTGGATTCCGTTTGTTTGGGTCGTGAAGGAGGCCATGTGGAGCGTACCGAAGAGGTTTGTTTATGTTGGCTTTTGATATTTCTTTTGCACTCGTGTTCATTGTTAGCTTTTAGTTATTACTGTTTTGTAGTCATAGGGTGACCTTCTCTTTTTATAGAACCCGAACTTCAAGTGCTTCAGCACCTGAACTTCTATGACTTTGATGACTGGACCTTTTTGTTTTCTTTTGTATCTTAATGGTAGTTTGATATCTGGTCTGCTGTGTTTACTGTATTTGGACTTCCATTATGTGTCAGTTGTGATACCCGACCTTCTGTGATTATGTAACGTGAACTTCTGCTGATTAGGTATTTTTTTTCTACATGATTATTTTCTAGGCTGTTGATGATGGTGCTAGGGTTAGGGAGGATATTTTACCTATGCATGAAGATGATCCTGTGCATGAAGCTGCCCATGTGCATGAACCTTGTCCCTCTGGTGATGTATTAGTTGATGAGGTTCATGGCAGTGAAAATAAGGTATCATTTATCTTGTCCATTTGTCTCATTTTTTTATTTTACTTGTTTGTGGTGCATTATTATCACTATGTGGCCCTTTGTAATGACTTTCTGTTCTTGGCGCAGAATGATGATGCTAGTGTTCCTCCAGAGAAGGTTGCAGACAAGTCTGTGTCAGGCACCGGCTGCTCCGACGGGGTGAACCCGACTAAACCTCAGTTGTCCATTGGCGTTGAGGTTTCTGATGTTGAGCAAGGAAAGGCAGCTGAGGTTTTTGATGCCGAGCAGGGAAAGGCAGCTGAGTTTTCTGATGCTGAGCAGGGCAAGGCAGCTGGAGATATCATTTTGGAGGAAGATCTCGTTGAGGCTGCTGTTCAGACTATTGATAGTGCTGCTGCAGGCCAGGAGAAGTGTCCTGCAATAGAGCCATCAATTGCTGTTGATGCTGGTTCTCCAGCTCTTCCTAGTGCTGCAGAGCCAACGGTTTTTCTTGTTTCAGATTCTCCAGCTGCTCCTGGTGTTCTTCCCGACGATGCTGCAATGTCAACTGGAGATGATGATGATGAAGAGACTGAAAGCGATAGCTATGGAGAGGAGGTTGATCATTCCAGTGTTGCCACTGGTCTAGGCAAGAATCTATTAAAAGAGGAGCATGCTCCTCTCTTCTTTCCCCATCCTCGTCCCTTTGTTGTTTTTTGTCCATGATATCCCTGTGAACTACCGGTGTGGTGCAAGTTGAACTTCTTGTTTAGTGCTTTGTCGTGTGGGTTGTAAAATAAAGTTTACTGAACCTATTTTGTATGTGTGTGTGTGTGTGGGGGGGGGGGGTGTTTGTAATGCTGAGATGTGCCTGTGTTTGAATGGTTGTGCTTGAATGTTTCTATCAATTAAGCTGTTGTGAATCTATGTGCTTGAGATGTTCTTCTAAATTGCTATTTGTTTTTGTTGAGCAGATAGTGACCTTGCTGTCATCCGAAAGAAGGTTGATGACTTTTATTTCAGTGTAACTAGGCTTAAGAATGTTCGTTCCAAGAGGCGAGTGCAGTTGTTCAATTTTTACATCCATATACCCCCTGTGAACTGCCTGTGGTTTCATACCTGAACTTCTTTACTCTATGTTGCTAAACTTCTATTTTTTTACTTCTCTGTTGCTGAACTTCTGGCCTTTTTGTACTGCCTGTTGTGATGTAGCTGAACTTCTGTGCTTACATGTGTTATGAACTTCCTGAGTTCCTGATGCCGAACTTCTTTTACTTTCTGTTTGCTTGTTTTAGATCAATGATTATGTTCCAAAAAATGAGTGTGAAGCTTTTGTTGAAGATGTCGCAATATCTTTTGCTCCTCATGGAATGCTTCGGTCTAATGTGGTTGAGGTTGCACTCTACTGTCTACATGCGAAGTACCAGGGATATGACAATCTCATCCTGCCGTATTGGGTTTGTGTGAGTCAACCATATAGTGATTTCTTTTCTGTTTTGTTCCTTACCATTTTTAGTTAAAACTTGTTTGTCTCATTTTTGTATTTTTCATATGTTGGTGTTGTTTGCATTATTTTAGGACAAGATTTTCAAAGGTCAATTTGATTCCAGTGTGAGGAAGTACTTCTTGGCGACTGGTCCAGATAGCATGGATGCACATGATTCGGTATGCAATATCTTGTTCTTTGCCTCTCTATTAGTTTTGCATTGTGATGCGCTGTGTTTGTATTGTTTTATTTTTCTTTGTACCGTTTGATATTAATTTTCAGTTTACAATGATACATGTGTTTATGTTGCTTCAGGTTGTTTTCCCCACTTTTGACCTGCCTGAGATTCCTGCTTCCATGGGTGGTGTCGGTCACTGGGTGTCGGTATTTCTTGACCTGAAGAATTCAAGGTTCCAGCTTCTCGACTCCCACTATGGACCAGAAGATGACTGTGCGGTACGCCTGTTTTGGCGGATGACCGATAACATCAAGAAGCTTTGGAACGATGCCATCAACGACAGGGAGACACCCTTCAACCCAATTACTATTGACCATTTCCAATTGGATTGGATTGATGTCCCCCAGCAGAATAACAAGTTTGAGTTTCACTTTTGTCTCTACCGCTTCTGTTTAACTGTAGTTGTACGTAAGGTGCAACTTGTTTTATTCGTTGGCTTTCTTTTTTGTTCTAACACTGTTCTTTTTTGTGTTTTATGGCAGTATCGACTGCGGATTCTTCATGCTTACGAATGTTAATTCGTTTCATGATGGGGTTCTTGCAAACTACTTGTCACGCCAAATATGCGACCCTATCCAAAAGGAACTCGAAGGTCCCACCAAGGATAGACCCGCATATTGAAACACTTTTGCAAGGTGGATATCATTACATCAACATTACATAATATATGGGGATACATACAAGAGGCATACAATGCCACACGAATACAACATCATAATACATCAGAGCATCGTCCGACTACGGATGAAACACAAACAGAAACTCACATGACATCCACCCTGCTAGCCCAGGCTGCCGACCTGGAACCTATTCCCTGATCGAAGAAGAAGCAGAAGAAGAACTCAATGCAAGCAAGCATCGCTCTCGCGTCATGATCATCGCATAACCTGTACCTGCAACTGTTGTTGTAGTAATCTGTGAGCCACGAGGACTCAGCAATCCCATTACCATGGGTATCAAGACTAGCAAAGCTTAATAGGAAAGGAAGGGGTAAAGTGGTGAGGCTGCAGCAGCGACTAAGCATATATGGTGGCTAACATACGCAAATAAGAGCGAGGAGAGAGCAAAAGGAACGGTCGTGAAGCTAGCAATGATCAAGAAGTGATCCTGAACTCCTACTTACGTCAAACATAACCCAGAAACCGTGTTCACTTCCCGGACTCCGCCGAGAAGAGACCATCACGGCTACACACGCAGTTGATGCGTTTTAATTCGGATCTGGTGTCAAGTTATCTACAACTGGACATTAACAAATTCCCATCTGCCTATAACCGCAGGCACAGCTTTTGAAAGATTATACCCATGACAAGCTCTCGCGATCAACGAAGGAATAGACCTTCTCCCAGGAAGACCCGATCAGACTCAGAATCCCGGTTTACAAGACATTTCGACAATGGTAAAACAAGACCAGCAAAGCCGCCCGATGCGCCGACAATCCCAATAGGAGCTGCACATATCTCGTTCTCAGGGCAACACCGGATAAGTCAAGCTACGAGTAAAACCAGCCCTCGATTTGCCCCGAGGTGGCCCCGCAGGCTGCTCAATTCGGACTAACACTTAGAGAAGCACTGCCCCGGGGGGGGGGGGGCTAAAATAAAGATGACCCTCGGGTTGGCCGACCCAAGGGAAAGGATAGGTGGTGGTGAGGCAAATGGTAAAACCAAGGTTGGGCCTTGCTGAAGGAGTTTTATTCAAAGCGAACTGTCAAGGGGGTCCCATAAATCACCCGACCGCATAAGGAACACAAAATCCGGGAACATAACACCGGTATGACGGAAACTAGGGCGGCAAGAGTGGAACAAAACACTAGGCAAAAGGCTGAGTCTTCCACCCTTTACCAAGTATATAGATGCATTAATAATATAAGAGATATTGTGATATCCCAACAAAATCCTGTCTGCCATGGAGCAATCTTCAACTTCACCTACAACTAGCAACGCTATAAGAGGGGCTGAGCAAAGCGGTAACATAGCCAAGCAACGGTTTGCTAGGAAGGGTGTCAAAGGTTAGAGGTTCATGGCAATTTGGGATGGCATGATGAGCAAAAGATAGGTAACGCAGCATAGCGATAGAACGAAACAACTAGCATAGCTATGATAGTAGTGAGATCCAGGGTAGCGGTCATCTTGCCTGAAATCCCGCTAGGAAGAAGAACGAGTCCATGAAGAAGACGAACGTATGAATCCACGAAGACAAACCAAGCGTAGACGAACGAATCCTCACGATCGCAACGAAACAGGAACTATCGAAAAGAAGCACACAACATCGTAAACACACCACACATGAAAAAGACATGATGCACAACAAGCATGATGCATGACAAACCTAGATGAATCTACTCATGGCAAGAGATGATGCAAACAAGAGCAACACATCAAGGCAAGTTTAAATGAGGCCGGGAACAACATATAACAATTCCGGTAAGTCCTCATATGCAAATTTCGAAATTGGTCCAGATCTGAATAAACATTATGTTCAAGTAGTTAAACATCAAGTTAAGATGCACAAAGATGATCTACACGAGATTCTAGTCAAGTTACGTATAAAGATCATTTAGTTCGAAGCTACGGCCTAGAAGATATGAGCAACACAAGTTAAACATGGCATTGATGCAAAATGCATACAAACATCAAGCAAACACCTCAAAACAAGGATGCAACATGATAATATGAAACTACATGCAATTCTAAGCAAGTTTCATATAGAGCACACTCAAAACGGAGCAACGGTTCAACACACTCACATGAAACAAGTTTAAAGGACAAGTTGTCCAAAACCGCAACTAGGCACATTGCAAGCATCAAAACAATATACTATAGCATCTCAATATGAAAACAAAAGACATGGGCATGATGTACAGGTAGAGCATTACAAAACATGAACACCGAGCTATCTCCAGAAATCACTAGAACATGCTCAAACACACATGGTAAGATTGCAAGTAATAACAATTCCAGACTTTGTAGAATATAACATCACGATGCAATGTTCAGAGCTATCAAACAACATGTTACAGGTATAATGACAACCAAAGGCATGGCATGAATCTACTAATTGCATAGATCAAAAGACCCTTACTGACCATAAGCCAAAAAGGATCAGAAAATATGATGGCACCCACGTAAACATGGCAAGTTATATTACAGATTCATACATGGCAGGAACAGAATTATGAAGACATGTAGATGAGCTTGTGCAACTCACTACAGAGCAAAACATGGCATGGCAAGGCACCCAACAGTAAGAAGACATATTTGTTAAGCTAAGCATGGCAAGATCAAGGTCATAGGGTGCATGGAACACTAGCAACAATCATGGAACAACTGAACTTAATGTTAACAGGCTGACAACAACATTTTCAAGCAACTTTGGAGCAAGATATGAACAAGCTAAAGCAAGCTATAAATGCAACCAGGGGCATGGATGGATAGAGGATGACATGTAGATCAAAACATGTTTATAGAACATCTCCAGATTATGCATAGAATGATTAGTAGCAACATGTTTATATAGCATCACGAAATAACAGATTCAGCCTAGCAAAACAGCAACAGCATGAACACTACTTAACAAGCTCGATTCACTCACCACAAGTCATTGCATGACAAGATAAGCATAGCATCATCAAGAAGACATGTTTGTTAAACAAACCAAGTCAAGAACAAGTCTATAGCATGCAAGGATCGACTACAACAACCTTGGCCAAATTGAATAACATGTAAACAATCTGCCAGGAAACGTTTTGAAGCAAAAGTAGAGCACGAAAATGACATGCTAGACTACTCCATAATTGCAACAAAGGGCATGAATGGATATAGCATAACCATATGTCCAAAACATCCTTACTGAAGTATCTCAAAATATGCATGGATCACTCTGTAGCATCAAGTTTACCTGACATCAAAATAACAGCAGAACAGGGACTAAAACAGCAACATTACGATGCGTAGTTTGCATGCTTGTGCTAGTCACCACATTGATCACAAAAATACATGGCATACATCTCTGTAAAGAAGAGATAGCATAGATCAAAACACATGAAGACATCAACCTCATAGGATGCACACATCAATCATGGCAAAAATGACAAAAGAGCTCGTTCTGATAACAGACAGCAGAAAACATTATGAAGCACTCTTACAATGATGATTCAGGCATCTAGATGACCTCAAATGAATAAGATGCAATGGAATGAAATGATGTACTCTTCGAGACGAACAATTTGACATATTACACGCACGAAACGGAGCTACGGATGCAGAGATACGATGGCATGAACATGGCATGAAAATTACAGAATCTGGGGACTTAGTAGGAAAATGACCTTCGGGATCTAGGGTTCCTCGCGGGCACGCGAACCGAGGCGGCCGGAGTGCTCGCTGGAGTGGGCAGGGACGGCGGATCCGGCGGCGCCTCGCCGGATTTGAGGCGATGACGAGCGGGGAGGTGACCTTGGGCGGCGCACGGGGCGGAGGAGGCCGGCGCGGGGCCTGTGGGCGGAGGGCGGCGGCGGCCGGCCTGCTCAAGCGCGGC
>NC_057795.1:386321940-386336042 GCF_018294505.1 Triticum aestivum | reverse complement strand
GCGCGGGCTCGTCCGGGCCCCGATGGGCTCGGGCGGGCTGGCGATGGGCTTGGCGGGCCCTGGCGGCGGCGCGCGGTGGGAGACGGCGGCGGGGTGACGTGGCGAGATCCGATTGGGCGCGGCGGCGGGGCAGACATGTCCGCTGCCCGGATTTTTGTCCTGCGGCGACGGGTGGAGTTTGATCTAGGGTTTGCCCGAGATTTCGGGGGGAGGGGGGCTAATATATAGGTAGAGGGAGCTAGGAGAGTCCAAATGAGGCACGGTTTTCGGCCACGTGATCATGATTGAACGACCAAGAGCAAGGAGGGGAGTTAGATGGGTTTTGGGCCAGTTTGGAAGGGGTGTTGGGCTGCAAAGAGAAGGTGCTTTACGGTTACCCGGTTAACCGTTGGAGTACCAAACGACCTCCAATTGGCACGAAACTTGACAGGCGGTCTACCGGCAGTATACCAAGGCCACTTGGCAAGCCTCGAGCCATTCCGAGAAAGTTTAACACCCGCTCACAACGAGAGACGAAAGGGGAACGCTGGAGGGCACAGGAGCGCCGGATTGCAAAACCGACAACGGGGAAAAGGCTCGGATGCATGGGACGAACATGTATGCAAAATGAAATACACATGATGACATGATAAAAGGCAACACGCAAGCACATGACATGGCAACGACATGGCAACGACGGCGAATAACTGACAGACACCTGGCGCATAGGATCCGGGGCGTTACACTACTCCCATGAAAATATCTCAGATATCAGGAAGACGTGGCTGTACTCAATTGTTTTTTCCAACCTGTTTGAGACAGACTTCCAAGCTCTGTTTGGCTACTACACATGTAAGTCTTGTAACTTGGACTACTTACCTGTACTGCATCTTTTATTCTACATGAACTTCATTATTTGTTGAACTTGAACTTCTGCTTGAGATCTTGCTGGCTGATGGTTTCAGATGAAGAGGATCATTCCTTGTACATGAACTTAATTTTTTATCTTTTTTATTTTGCTTGTGTGTTTTATTTCAGTATTTTTTCCTTCCATTGCTTACTTGGACACGAGCATTTCTTCTACTTGAACTCCAGAGATGATGCCTTTCTATGCTTTTTTTAGCTGTAGTTGAATGCTTTACAGTTCATTAGTTTATCTTGAACTGTGCCTTTGGTTGTGCCTGAACTTCTTTTAGTTTTTAAATGCAACTAATTTTTTTAGATCAGCTTTAGTAGTAAACATGTCATCTATATTTTAGTTGGACTGCACATTTGTGCTGTGCCTGAACTTTATTATTATTTAATGGTGTTTTTTGCCCTCCTTTTCTTTGATAGTGGAACCGTTGGACTTGACCGATTACCACTACTCATTCCTCGGGTCACAGGAATACCAGCCTAGGGAGGAATCAATGAGCATAACTTCGATAGAAGATGATAGAGCTTGAACCCTTATTCCTTCCAAGTTGGTGAAGCAGGCTGGTGGTATTTGTGGTACTCCAAGAACCCCTTGCTCCAGGAAGGTTGGTGCAGTCGAAGCAGCCGAAGCAGAAGTGATTTCGTCTGATCATGATTTTGAAATATTGCTTACCCGAAGAATGGTAAATCTACTGCTGGTACTGTTGCTGGGGGAGGTGGGAAGAATGTTGTCATCACCAGGAGGAAACCGACAGTTGAGTCTGGAAACATAACTACCTCCAAGCGAGCATCAAGATTGCCTTTGAAGTGGCGTTATGCTGTCGCTCCCCTAAAAAAATACAATTACCCTCATCTATCCGAGGCCCGAAAGTTGAGACAGTATGTGCTTAGTGAAGAGGGTCTGGAGAAGTATTCCGAGTGAGTTTTCTTCTTCTTCACTTTGTTGCTGCCAGAGATGCTACTTTGTGTCTAAACTTCTGTTGTTGTAGTATCTAAACTTTTGTTCATTTCCCCCTTGCCTTGGAGTTATAGTGTCTGAACTTCTGTTGTTGTAGTATCTGAACTTCTGTTTATCTCCCCTTGCCTTTTGAGTTATAGTATTTGAACTTCTGTTGTTGTAGTATCTGAACTTCTGTTTGTTGTAGTATTTGGACTTCTGTTTATCTGCCTTTTGCCTTTTGAGTTATAGTATCTGAACTTCTGTTTGCTATTGTGTCTAAACTTCTAATAATTTTTCCCATCCTTTTAAATCTACAGGACAAGCTACTGCATGTTTACCATCCCTGGGAATGTGATTGACCTCACGGGACGTGTCCTTCATAACCTTTTCGGTGAAGGGCAGCAGATGGAAGGAGACATAATGGATTATCTCATAAATTTGTGGAAGGGTAAGCCGGAGACCTCTGAGATATTCACTAGTGCTGACAGGGTTGTACTTAGTCCCTACTTCATACAGGTTTTAATTCTTTGCATCCCTATCTCCTTTTTTTGCTCTAGTTTTGTTGTAGTGGCATTTGGGAGGTGTTTGAGTTGTGTTTTTGTGAATGCACAGTACTGCCTGAGTATGATTTCTTCGCTGCAACAGTTCCAAAGTTCGATGCAAAAAATTCGGCTAAACTCCTCCCAATGTTTGTTCGCAAGGGAGAAGACCTTCTTAATGCAAAGTTGGTTAGATTTTCATAACTCTTGCTTTTTAAAATTTTATGTACATCCTTTTGCTGAGTTTGTAAAGAAGTTTGTGTTCATCCCGGTTGTTCAATACCTCTGCTTTATAGTTTGTTTTCACCGTTTCTTTCATTCTTGGCAGGTTTTTTGATACTATCAAGCCAATTGGCACAATGGCACACTACAGTGTGTATGTGCTGATTAGATATCGTGGGAGCATTGACATCCTTGATTCACTACCTTACAGCAATAGGGGAACGTCGCGAACAAGTTTCCATGGAGACTGTCATAATATCGTGAGTGTTTCATAGCCTGAACCTCCTTTTCAGATCTGCTTGTTTGACACGAAGTTTACTATGGCTTGTGTTGACAAAATATGTTTTCTGTCTCTGTTTTGGTAATACTGCTTGAACTGACTATCATTTGATAGTTGAACTTCTTGTATGTGTTTAGCTGGAACGTATGCAAGTGTCTCTTTTATGTACCTGTACCTAACTATTTTGGTTAACATGTTTTTGACTTCATCTTATTTTGGCGTTTCCTGCAGATCAAGAGATTTGTTGGGTTGCTCGAGGAGGTGTATGGCAAGGCTGCATACAAAGGGAGCAAGCAGCCTAACTGGGTGACTATTGCAAAGAGGCCGACTTTTATCGATGTTCCAAAGCAAGTGAGTAATGATTGTGGTTTCTTTGCCATGAAGTTCTGCTCTATATATGATGGCGATGAGCTTGTTGATGATATTGGTGATGTGGTGGTATGTTTTGTCCTTGTTCTTGTCTGATCATCATTTCATTTTTGTTGTTTGTTTTTGCTGAGACGCTCCTGCTATGGTCTTAGTTATCATTTACTAAACTATCGTTTCATTTCCTGTTGGTAGGCTGCTGCCAATGAATGGAAGGCCGAGTTCATGCACACTCTAATCTTTAGCGAGAAGAATGAAGTCGTGCGTGCAGAGCTTCCTAAAGAGATCCAGTCCTTTGGCCCGTGAAGTCGAAGCATTAGTTTTAGTGCAGATTTGATCTCGTAAAGATTTATGTTTGATAGTGATTGGAACGATTCTGTAAAGATTTGGTTGTAAGAATTGTTTAGTGATTTGTGTATCTATAGCTGCAGCACTATTACTTATGATATTTAAGGACAAATGTATTTGTTGTGAAGAATGATTTGGCTTGTGAATTTCAATATAATGCATCGTTTTCAGTATCCATGTGTAGTATGTTTTTCACCAACAGATGTACCTGAACTTCTCCCACGACTATGGTTGAACTGCTCGTTTTTTTGTGTTGTTTAATTTTGGGCCGCAACATATGATCTTTGACTTGAACTTCTGCTTGTGAGCTGGTTGGGCTGCTGGTTTCAGATGGATAGGATTTTCTGTAAATGTGTAATGTATTGTTATTTTTCAACCCAACCAATGCATAGCCTTTTGCATAGAATCTATATTTGTTTTTTTTGTGATTTTTCAACTACGAGCGGATTTCAACTATAACTTTGTGTAAAAATATTCTCATACACTCCTTAACTTTTCTTTATGTCTTTTGCCGGCATTGTACATGAACTTCTGCATGTATCCAAACAGAACTTCATATCTGAGCTCATTGTCTTAGGCTTGCTAACCTTAGTTCATACGGTAAAACTTTTAAAAAAATTTAAGTATATTTTTTCCTACCTCGATTTTATATGATTTTGTATACCAGAACTTCTTCTGCAAGCTAACCTGAACTTCAGACTGTATAATTATTTGCTGGTTGCTCTTTTATGGAATACAACACCAGCACCTCCTGCCATAGTATACCAGAACTTCCATGGTAATGTTGCTTGAACTTCATAGTGTATATTTTTCATTTTTATTCTTGCTTGCACTCTACATGTAATACATCACCAGCACAACACTTCCTGCCATAATATATGAGGACTTCTGCTGTAATATTACTTGAACTTCACAATGTATATTTTTCATTTTGTTACTGCTTGCTCTCTCATGCAATACATCACCAGCACCTCCTCTTATACTATACTAGTACTTCTGCAGTAAGCTTACTTGAACTTCTACTATATAATTTATTTGAAACTTCAGCAATAAAAGTTCATGTCAGCTTTCTCCTAAACTACTGTTTCAAAAGTGGAATAATATTCTGCACATTGGCATGACAAAAGTTCACTTCGTTTAATTGACCTAGTCTAACTGTTCATCAGCCTTGCGCTCCTCCTAGGCTTTGGTTGTGGTGGTTTTTGCTTGACATGTACCTCTTTCTCTTCATCTTCTTCTCTATCTTCCTCTTCATTGTCCTCTTCCTCTTCATCATCCTCTTCCTCTTCCTCTTCATCATCCTCTTCCTCTTCCTCTTCGTCTTCCTCTTCTTCGATTGTGTCTTCATCTTCTTCTTCCTCTTCATCTTCCACCACTTTCTTGTTGCTGGCTCTAGTTTTTGCTTTCTGTTTCTTCTCTGGCCTTTTGCTTGTCTTTTCAGCATCTGCGCATTTCGGGCATGTTCTTGCATTATGTGGTTCATACTGCTTGCATATGCTACAAAGCCCGCTTCTTGCTTTCTGTGGGTGTGGTCCCTTCTTTTGTTCTATAACTTTGGGCTGCTATTTTTGAACTTTGGGTTGCTTGACCTCCTCGACATCGTTTCTTTCCAAGAGTGTTGGACACGTGAGCTTGTTGTGTCCTGCAACCTGGTTGCACACACTACATTTCCTGTGTCCAAGGGGCACTCCATACTGATCGAGCACGACGACTCTTCCTGCAGGTGGTGCCTTTATTTGAGCTCCCTTGCCACTTTTCTTTGCTGCAGAAGTTTTCTTCCTACCCTTTGTTTCAGAGTACAGCGGCAGTTTCATCGTCTCTTGCTAGCGCTGCTCCATTGATTGGTCAACAACCTGCTTGCATTGGTTGGCATGCGCATCGACGTTTAGCATTTCAGCTGCATAATAATGGTCATCTTCAATTTCAGCAACCTCTTGAGCCATCCTTTCGTCAGCATCTGCTCGATTTGCTGAATATATTGCATCAAGCTCTTCCACGAGCCTCTTAAGAACATAGTAGGCTCTGTCATATTGCTGGTCACATCTCATCGCTTTCTTGTTAACCATCAAATTTAGTTGCAGCAAGATATGTGGCTTCGATAGTTTTGAGCTGCCATCCGATGCGGTTGTGTTGTAGTCCCTTGTATCAAAGGTTGGCTGTGATTTTGCAGTCTTTGTGTACCGCTTGAGGATATACTTGTTTGGAAATTTGTCAGGCTTCAGGTAGTCCAGTATGTTCATTATGTGAAGGCAGAAGAGGCCTGCGTTTTTGTGATGAATGCAGAATACATAATTTGTGAGCCAGCAATGAGTTTCACATATTTTGATACGATACTACTAGTTTAGCTATTTAGTGAGTTTGTTTTTCCGCTCACCTGTGTGTGTCCATAGCTTGCATTCACACTCGTATATTTCATTATCAGGGTCAGCTACAACCTGGAATTCATGCTTTGACTAGGAAAATCTTTCTTCATCATCATGGCCAACCTTGTTGTGGTAGTACACAAGGTACTTAGTGGGCTCTGCTGTAGGCTTTGTGCGAAATAGCGTGGCTTTTCTCATCCTAGTCCTCATCTCGGTGTACACAGCTCTCGTGTACTTGATAGACATGTCTTTCTCGTAGCCGTATGTTGTTTTTGTCACAGGATTGGTCTGCACATGTCAAAAAAAGAAGATATTAGTAGAAGCAGAGTCATGGGTTTCAATTTTTTTAAATTCAAAGTGCACATGTTTGAAGGAAAACACAATATGATGGGGTTCTTTTTTGTGTGTGTTCATACCATACTAGTCATTGTTTGCTCGTTCTCCTTCTGTATCCGAGTTTGTATGCAAGCATTTACCCGCCCAGCAAACTTGTGTAGGTTCTGGATCCCCTTGACAAACCCTCTCTTGAGTGCATGGTTCATGCTCTCGCTTCGTTGTGTGGAAGTCATTCTGGGACAGGAAATGTTCTTGTAATATGCTGAAATCCACATTTTTCTATCATTTCAGAGCTGCATCATCATGTGGTCATTCTCCAGGTTGTACCTGTGCACGAGTCCAGCCCAGGCAGTTTCAAACTCCATTGGCATCAGCGGCCAGTTTAATATAGTTGTGAACTCCTCTTTGAATGTTTTGTACTTTTTGTACATCAACGTGAGGTATTCCTTGTATTTCTTCAGGATGTGCCAATGGCATAGCTTGTGGACGGTGTTTGGGAATGATTGTGGTATAGCTTTCACCATCGACGGGCACTGGTTTGCATGAATTAAAAAAATGAAACTTGCTTATTTTTTGTAGTGATGGTGAACTTATGTTGTACAAGTACTTGAACTTCACATGCAGCAATATGAGTATCTAAAAATGGCACATGTATTTTTTCTTGCAGCAGTGTTCTTGAACTTCTGTGGTACCAGTGCTTGAACTTAACAGGTAGCAGTAGGACTACCTAGTAGTGTCACACTCAAAATTTTCTTACAGCAGTGTTCTTTGAACTTCTGTGGTACCAGTGCTTGAACTTCACATAAATAACTATATTTTCCTGAACATGTTACATATTTTTTTCTTTACATCTTTTTGTCCTTGAACTTCTATGATTCCTGTACTTGAACTTCACATTCATGACTAGGTTTTTGTAAACATGTGACAGATAACTTTGCTTTCTTCTACTGTTAGTTGGACTTCTGTGCTAACAGTGGTTGAACTGCTTGTTGTATATTATTTTCAGATAAAACCAAATATACCCAATACAGACCCATAGTCTGAAAAGATGATGAATACTTGTACAGTTTTTTATTTGAACTCACCTGTTAGAATGCAAGTTGGGTGCTTGTTGTTCATGCACCGTACAAATGTATCAAATAGCCACTTGAATGACTTTGCATCTTCGTCTCTGATAAGGGCAACAACAAATATTGTTGACTGCAAGTGATGGTTTGTTCCAACAAACACTCCTAGAGGCATATGAAATCTATTGGTTTTGTAAGTTGTGTCAAAGGTTATGCAATCGCCAAAGTCTTGATACACTCCTCGACAGCTTGCATTGGACCAGAAAATGTTTTTGATTGACTTGTCCTTGTCTACTTGTATGTCATAGAAAAACTCATCATTGATTGCCTTCATGTCCTTGAAGAATGAAACAAGTTTGAACACATCATCCAAGTCATCTTTCCTTGCATTCATGACTTTCCTGCAAATTAGATGCAAACATTGATTTTGTTATTTTTGCTAGCAAAGGGTTTGTGACTTAGGATGCTATGTGCATTGTAGTATGTGGATGTTTGAATAGTCACTGGTTTAGTAAGTCTCGTCCGATCATGCTTAGGAAGTAGCTTCCATCTTCATTTTCAGATAGCATTGACATGATTGTTGTGTCCTTGACATCATGGTACTGCATGAGTTTTACATACTCCAAAATACCGGTGTCATAATTCTTGTGTGAGTGCAAGAATACCAGCATGTCATCAGTTTGCATGAGTGGGTGATTATGATTGTACTCAATGTCCACTGCCACGCAAGTGTTATCCTCCTGCACCTTCACCCTCATTCTTGCATTGCAGCCTGTCCTTTGTGATGTTTTGTTTCGCTGCCTGTCAGCCTCTGAAACAGAAGTGGTGTGTTTCACTTGGAACGCACAAACAAAATACTTGTGATTGTCATTCCCTCCCGTCTTCCTGATTCCAAAACCAGCGTGTCTGGCATATCTGTTATAAAATTCCCTTGCTTTGTCTACATCTTTGAATCGCATCTTTAGTCTTGGTATTAGACAATCCGGGAGATCCGACATCTGCAGAAAAAGAAAAAATAATCCAAACGACACGTTAAAATGCAGTTTATGAACTTGTTATCCTAAAGGGAGCAGAAAATTTGCGGATAATACAAGATGCGTATATAGATATTTTTTGTTTCACTTACGTGCGTGTATGATCGCAACTCCACTGGAGTCTGCTGCTGGCCCTCTGGGATGGGGCACAGTGGAGTTATCATAGCAGGATGCAGGAGTGGATCACGATGAGGAAGGAGGGCTGAAGATGGCCTCTCTCTTGTTTGCGTCCTTTTTGCTTGAGGTGGTTGTGGAGGTTTTGCGATCCCGGTATTGGTTTGCACTTTTGTTTTGTAAAGCAATCCATCTACCTTATGTCCCATTCAATTCTGACTTGTAGCAGAAGCAGCAGCAGGATCCAACGGTGGTAGTGTGCATAGCACTCTCTTCCGTGTATGTGTTCCTGTTTGATTTGTCCTGGGATCTTGTTTAGTTGCTTCCGTTTGGTGTTGACGAGGCACACCATGATAACCTCCAGAGTTACACGCAGGACTTGAGCTAACCCCCTCCACCATCGACGTGCTTGGGAGTCTGCTTGTGGATACAAAGAATCCGCGGGGGATTTCCGGCGTCACCCAATTAGGTGGAGCCGCGAAGTTGTGCGGATAGGGCTATGACCCGGCATCTTGGAAGTCTCCATGTGCTTCGGGTGTCATCCATTTTTGGTCTGGAGCAGTTTGGCAATGCTGTTGGTGCGTTTGAGGGGTGACCCATTGAGGGGGTGGTGCAACATGTACGGGCTTGGGATTGAGTACTTGCTGCTGGGAACTTCTGAGCTTCTTCATGTGTCTCTCGTCTTCCTGTCATAAAAGAAAAAAAATGTTTATTAGCACACAAGTTACATCTGCCTATACCTTTCTAACTGAACTTAGCATTATTCACAGCCTGAACTTCTCATATATAAAGCTATTTGTAGCCTGGACTGATGCTCATAAACTACATGAACTTCACATGGCTGTAAGCAGGCAGATTTTCTACTATTTGCAGCCCGGACTGATGCTCATAGACTACCTGAACTTCACATGTTACAGCAGGCAGATTTTAAAAAAGCCATTTGCTGCCTGGACTGATGCTCACAGACTACCTGAACTTCACATGTTACATCAGGCAGATTTGAAAAAAGCCATTTGCAGCCTGGACTGATGCTCACAGACTACCTGAACTTCACATGTTACAGCAGGCAGATTTAAAAAAAGCCATTTGCAGTCTGGACTGATGCTCACAGATGTACCTGAACTTCAAATGGATGTGAAGTTCAGGCAGATTTACTACTATTTTTGGCAGCCTGGACTGATGCTCACAGATGTACCTTAACTTCTCATGGATGTGAAGTTCAGGCAGATTTACTACTATTTTTGGCAGCCTGGACTGATGCAACACACCACCTGAACTTCACATGGTAGTAAGAAAATAAGAAGCAGAGGGAAGAAGTTCAACCATAACCTGGCTAGAAGTTCGGCCAACCTTTTTCCAGCAGCTGATAGGCCACCTTGTGAGCAATTTGTCGGAGAGCTAGGAGAGGAACCGCATGGCAATCCATGTCTTGTATAGGGCGCGAAGTTCATCTACACGAAGCAAGAAGGTCAGGCAAGGGACGATTAAAGAAGAAGGCAACAAGCGGGAGGAAGTTCATGTACCACTTCTGGATTTGAAGGCGCCACCGATGCCGCCTCCGCCGCAGAGTTGCCCCCGTTGGCCGCGCCGTTCGTCGTAGCTTCCGTCGGGGCCATCATGAACTCTCCCAATGCATTGGGCGGTGAAGATGGAAGGAGGATGCGGCTTCCGGAAGTCCATGGCGGCTTCGCCGCGTCCATGCGACGCGGAATCCCTCGCGCCGGCATCCACCGTTGCTCGCTCGCCCGCGCCAGTGGTCGTCCAACAGGTGGGATGGATGGGTGGCGGCGGATCCGGTCGACCAGGCTCTGGAGACAGAGGGGATGCGGCGGATCCGGCCAGCCAGGAGCTGGAGACGGGGGGAAGGCGGCGGATCGAGGGGAGGAGCGGCGGATCAAGGCGAGGAGGGGGGCTGGGGCGGCTCGGGATCGGGATCAGGTGGATCCTGTCGGGGAGGCCTCGGGATCGGGTGGGATCCCGTCGGGCCGGCCCGACAGTTCAGGGAAGTTCGGGAGGGCCCTGTCGGGCCCTTATAGAGGCTGCTGTGATCCAAATAACTATTCTAATCCCAGGATTAGAATAGTGTTGTCCTATATACATACATATATATATATATATAAGGATAACAGTGTTTTTACTGACAACTTTTCCGGTGAAGCGTCAGACTTGACCTTGATAACCCACAAGTATAGGGGATCAATTGTAGCCTCTTTCGATAAGTAAGAGTGTCGAACCCAACGAGGAGCTAAGGGTAGAACAAATATTCCCTCAAGTTCTATCGACCACCGATACAACTCTATGCACGCTTGACGTTTGCTTTACCTAGAACAAGTATGAAACTAGAAGGACTTTGTAGGTGTTGTTGGATAGAATTGCGAGATAATAAAAGGCACGTAAATAAAAAGTAGGGGCTGTTTAGATAAACAAGCAATAAAGTAAATATAGCGAGTGTGGAAAAGTGGTGGTAGGAGTTGTGAAATTGTCCCTAAGCAATTGACTACTTTACTAGATCGATAGCAAGTTTTATGTGGGAGAGGCATAGGCTAACATACTTTCTCTTGTTTGATCATATGCACTTATGATTGGAACTCTAGCAAGCATCCACAACTACTAAAGATCATTAAGGTAAAACCCAACCATAGCATTAAAGTATCAAGTCCCTATTCCCATACGCCATAACCCCCTTACTCGGGTTTATGCTTCTATCACTCAAGCAACCCACTATAAGCGAATCATGAACGTATTGCAACACCCTACAATGGGAATCCCTCACGCTTGCGCGACACGAAGGGCGCAATAGGACAACAACATAACCACAAGCAAATTATACCAATCATAGCAATTCATCAATCACCGATAGGACAACCAAAATCTACTCAGACATCATAGGATGGCAACACATCATTGGATAATAATATGAAGCATAAAGCACCATGTTCAAGTAGAGATTACAGCGGGTAAAAGAGAGGTTACACCGATGCATAGAGGGGGGAAGAGTTGGTGATGAGGGCGGTGAAGTTGTTGGTGTAGATCGCGGTGATGATGATGGCTCCTGGCAGCGCTCCGGCGCCACCGGAAGCAAGGGGGATAGAGCCCCCCTTCTTCTTCTTCCTTGACCTCCTCCCTAGATCGGAGAAGGGTTTTTCCTCTGGTCCATGGCCTCCATGGATTGGGAGGGGCGAGAGCCCCTCCAAGATTGGATCTGTCTCTCTGTCTCTCTCTGTTTCTGCGTTCCTGGATTCTTCCCTTTCACCGTTTCTTTTATATCCGAAGATCCGTAACTCCGATTGGATTGAAACTTTCACCCAGATTTTTCTCAAAAATTAGCTTTCTTGCGGCAAAAGAAGAGCGTCAACCACCTTACGGGGTGCCCACAAGGGTCATGGGCATGCCCCCTGCCTCGTGGCCCCCTCGGGCACCATCTCACGTTGATTTTTCTTCCCAAAAATCATAAATATTCAAAAAATGATCTCCATCCATTTTTATCCAGTTTGGACTCCGTTTGATATGGGGTTTCTGTGAAACATAAAACATGCAACAAACAAGAACTGGCACTGGGCACTGGATCAATATGTTAGTCCCAAAAATAATATAAAAAGTTGCCAAAAGTATATGAAAGTTGTAGAATGTTGGCATGGAACAATCAAAAAAATAGATACGACGGAGACATATCAGCATCCCCAAGCTTAATTCCTGCTCGTCCTCGAGTAGGTAAATGATAAAAAAGATAATTTTTGATGTGGATTGCTACCTAGCATAATCTTGATTATGTAATCTAATCATGGCATGAATATTAAGACATGAGTGATTCAAAGCAATAATCTATCATCTGACATAAAAACGATAATACTTCAAGTGTACTAATAAGGCAATCATGTCTTTTCAAAACAACATGGCCAAAGAGAGTTATCCCTACAAAATCATATAGTGTTGCTATGCTCCATCTTCACCACAAAAAGTATTAAAATCACGCACAACCCCGGTTTTAGCAAAGCAATTGTTTCATACTTTAGTATTCTCAAACTTTAGCATGAGCCATGGATATAACACTATGGGTGGAATAGAATATGATGGTGGGGGTTATGTGGAGAAGACAAAAAAGGAGAAAGTCTCACATCGACGCGGCTAATCAACGGGCTATGGAGATGCCCAACAATTGATGTCAATGAGAGGAGTAGGGATTGCCATGCAACACATGCACTAGAGCTATAGGTGTATGAAAACTCAAACTGAAAACTAAGTGGGTATTCATCCAACTTGCTTGCTCATGAAGACCTAGCGCATTTGAGAAAGCCCATCATTGGAATATACAAGCCAAGTTCTATAATGAAAATTCCCACTAGTATATGAAAGTGATAACATAGGAGACTCTCTATATGAAGAACATGGTGCTACTCTGAAGCACAAGTGTCGTAAAAGGATAGTAACATTGCACCTTCTCTATTTTTCTCTCATAAATTTTTTCTCTTTTTTTAGGCTTCTTTGGCCTCTCTCTTTTTTTGGGCTTCTTTGGCCACTTTTATTTTTCATAAAGTCAAGAGACTCATCCCGACTTGTGGGGGAATCATGGTCTCCATCATCCTTTCCTCACTGGGGCAATGCTCTAATAATGATAATCATCACACTTTTATTTACTTACAACTCGATATCTAGAACAAAGATATGACTCTATATGAATATCTCCGGCGGTGTACCGAGATGTGCAATGATCTAGCATAGCAATGACATCAAAAAATGGACAAGTCATGAAAACATCATGCTAGCTATCTTACGATCATGCAAAGCAATATGAAAATGAATGCTCAAGTCATGTATATTATGATGATGGAAGTTGCATGGCAATATATCTCGGAATGGCCATGGAAATGCCATGATAGGTAGGTATGGTGGCTGTTTTGAGGAAGATATAAGGACGCTTATGTGTGATAGAGCATATCATATCACGGGGTTTGGATGCACCGGCGAAGTTCGCACCAACTCTCAAAGTGAGAAAGGGCAATGCACGGTATCGAAAAGGCTAGCAATGATGGAAGGGTGAGAGTGCGTATAATCCATGGACTCAACATTAGTCATAAAGAACCACTACAAAAAAAATGACACATCCATGACATTTTGGGCCGAACGAAATTTTTTTCTGTCATACATATGACACTTCTATGACGATAATTGTGACAAAACCCGGTATCATCATAGATGTGGTGGGCTCCTACTTCTATGACAAAAAATCATGACAAAAAATGGGCTTTTCGTCCTGGGCGGGCCGGAGACGTAGATGCATGACATTCTTTGGGCCGTCCATGACGGAAAAAACCATGGTAGAAGCGAGGGGTAGGAAAATTTCGGGGAGTTGCCGGTTACGGTGGGAGGTCGAGGGCCGAGCGATGCGCGTTTCTCTCGTACACGTACGCGCGTGTGTGCGAGGCGTTGGGCTCTAACTGAACCCGAGCGAGGCGTTGGGCTCTAACTGAACCCGAGCGATTGCACAGCAGGCTACGCGTTACTGAACCCGAGCGATCGATCGATGGCTGTTAACTGAACCCGATGGAGCGATTCCTTCGCTACTGCTGCTAACTGAAGCCGATCAATTGGATGAATAGTG
>NC_057795.1:386309303-386321346 GCF_018294505.1 Triticum aestivum | reverse complement strand
CCCGATGAACAGGACCCCCGTTTCGACCGTAGGAGGTCCGTTTCGTCCGTTTTGCGGTACGCCACACCCCTCCCGATCAACAGGACCCCCGTTTCGACCGTAGGAGGTCCGTTTCCTCCGTTTTGCGGTACGCCACACCCCTCCCGATCAACAAGACCCCCGTTTTGACCATAGGAGGTCCGTTTCCTCCGTTTTGCGGTACGCCACACCCCTCCCGATCAACAGTACCCCGTTCCAAACGTAGGAGGTCCGTTTCCTACGTTGTGCGGTATGCCAGGCCTTGTTTCCATCGCCTGTTCCGTCCAAGCCCTCCCGATGAACACGACCATGCATTCCATTCTGACCCAGCCGGTTGGCTCCCCATGAACACGATGACGACGCTGTTTCTCCGTTCCGCCCCAGCCATGTATGTATGCGCGAGTAGGCGTTCGAGACCCTGCCCATATGTACGTACGTGGCCGTATTTTCTTTCTTGCACCCTCACCGCTATACGTACATGTACATGCTACGTGCGCGCCTCTACAACGACACGTGCGCGCCTCTACTACGACACGTGCGCGCCTCTACTATGACACGTGCGCGCCTCTACTACGACACATGCGTGCCTCTACATCGACCAGTATGTACATACACTTTCGTGACCAGAATGACAACGCTACGACCAGGTGTGTCCCGACTGTCAGGCACTACCTTGCCTGCGAAGATGTAGCTGGTGGGTCCCAGCAGTCAGGGGGGCGAATCGTTTTTTTTTGCC
This sequence comes from Triticum aestivum, assembly GCF_018294505.1. Classification (NCBI taxonomy): domain Eukaryota; kingdom Viridiplantae; phylum Streptophyta; class Magnoliopsida; order Poales; family Poaceae; genus Triticum; species Triticum aestivum. Next base: position 386,320,592 of record NC_057795.1, on the reverse strand, counting down.
CGGACGCACTTCCTTGCGTGCGAAGGTGTAGCTGGTTGGTCCGAGCAGTCACGAGGGAAACATTTTTTTCGCGAAATACGGTGGTCCGTCCGGTGGGTCCCTGCTGTCAGGTGGAGGAATCATTATTTTTCGCGTAATAAGGAGGCACTTCCTTGCTGCGGCCGTGGACCCAGCTATCAGCCTCTCGACGTACAGTCCACGTCCGATGGAAGTCGTTCCTTGACCACGTTGACCATGCCGCACCGAGAGCACCAAGGCGGTGGACGACGGCGAGGCCTAGGAAGGGGACAATGCGGAGCCGGTGAAGACACGACAGTGGATGCCCACACGAAGAGGAGTATGAGTATTCACTCGTATGGCTGCGGTGTGAGGCTGCCGTCGCTGCAGGGCCTGGCCTAAGGTGGGAATAGTAGGGGGCGGTGAGGCCTCCGCGGCAGCATGGCCGGCCACGGGAGGCAGGAGCAGGCGGCACGACCGACGCTGCTTTGGGCGGCTGGAGCAAGAAGACCAGAGGTTGAAGAAGCACTACGGCCGTTGGATGGACATCGTATGGTCACTGGAGCTAGAATCGTTCATATTGACTAAGTTGACAAAGCCCTCCATCCCCGTCAACTTAGTAGGCCCACAAGTCAGCTTCCCACCAAGGTGAGTCCCAGCTAGCAGGGGGAGTATTCATTTTTTGTGCATAATAAAGAGGCACTTCCGGTGGGTCTGAGCTGACAGTGGGGGGAACATTTTTTTCACGAAATACGGTGGCCCGTCCGGTGGGTCCCAGCAGTCTGGGGGGAAACATTTTTTTCGCGAAATAAGGTGGCCTGTCCGGTGGGTCCCTGCTGTCAGGCGGAGGAATATTTATTTTGCGCATAATAAGGAGGCACTTCCTTGCGGCCGCCGTGGACCCAGCTGTCGGCCTCTCCACGTACAGTACTCTTCCGATGGAAGTCGGTCGTTGACCATGTTGACCATGCCGCGCCAAGAGCACCAGGGCGGTGGACGACGACAACGCCTAGGAAGGGGACGACACGGAGCCGGGGAAGACGCAACAGTAGAAGCCCGCGCGGAGAGGAGTACGAGGGTTCACTGGTTCGGCTGCGGTGTGAGGCTGCCGTCGCCGCAGAATAACAGGGGGTGTGGGTGAGTGGAGGGATGGCCTGGCCAACGGTGGGAGTAGTATGGGGGCAGTGAGGCCTCCGCGGCAGCACAGCCGGCTACGGGAGGCAGGAGCAGGCGGCACGACCGGCGCTGCTTTGGGCGGCTGGACCAAGAAGACCAGAGGTTGAAGAAGCACTACAGCCGTTGGATGGACATCGTACGGTCATTGAAGCTAGAATCGTTTATATTGAATAAGTTGACAAAGCCCTTGGTACGCACCAACTTAGTAGGCCCACAGGTCAGCCTCCGAAATGGTGCGCCCTAGATGTCAGGGGGAGGAATCATTTTTTGGGCGGCCGAAGCTAAGAATATCCAAGATTGAAGAAGAAGCACGACATCCGTTGGATAGATATCCAACGGCCACTGCTGCTAGAACCGTGTGTTGACTATAATAAGTTGACAAAGCCTTGCATACGCGTCAACTTATTTTTTTAGGGGACGCGTCACTTAGTAGGCCCACAAGTGTGTGGCAGAGAACTTATAGCCCATTTGCGTTTTGTAAGAATGTACAGCCCATTTTTGAATTCTAATGGAATTTACAACAGCCCATTTATAGTTTGTTAAAAGTACAACCCATTTTCTAGCTAGGACAACGATTAATAATTTCAACCAACCGTTGAAGACAGAATTCCATAAAATTTCCCACATTTTGATGGGATCCGAAATATTTTTATCCCGAAATTTCTAGTCAGATTAAATATAAATTTGTATTACGTAAAAATCCAACGAAACATTGCGCGCACAACAATGAAAATTTAAGATTTTCAAAATCCATAAATAATATTTTATAAACTAATTTCGTGTTTGGTGCATTTTTTTATAGTTACTGCCCAATTTTTATAATTACATCCCATTTATTATTTTTAAAGCCCATTTTCCTGTTAAGCCTAATGCATCCCTCCTAGGAAAGATTTGCAGCCCAACGGGGCGGAGAATAACAAGTTGACCTTGCCTGGGTATTCCTCAAAAAGTCGTATAGCTGGGCTAGCCATTTTCATCTTGAAAAAAGTAGTATCTAGGCTGGATATCTGGCCTGGGCTAGACAGGCCACAGCCCACCCAGTTAATACCCTGCTCTCCTCTGAACAACAACGAAATCATCGCCAAGAAAAACTCTGCAGTGCTCATGCCTCAAAAACACAAATACTACTTGAGCTGCTTGGTCCCAGCTGTCAGCCGCACCTTGTGCAATTCTCTCATTTATATTGACTACATAGGTTGACAATGGTGTGGGACCGTGATGTCAGGAAACCAGGAGAAAGCAAAAAAAAATAGTTGTACATAATAAGGAGGCACTTGCGTACGTACGGCTATGGCCCTAGTGGGTCCCTAGTGTCATCCAGTCAAAATAAAGTCATCTCCTGAATCCTCATGTTCGTTGACCATGTTAACAATGCTCGGCGCCACGGCGAGTGCAACAACTCAAAGGACAACGGAGAGGGCCTCGCGGGCCCTACGGAGGTCTGATATAGCGCCCGCTGCTCATTCAGGAAGCCAAGATCTTTGGACACCTATGAGCACCTTCGAGAAACTGAGACGGCATGAAACAGTAAGGCCGCGCTTGGGAGCTCTGATTTATTTCAAACCTGTATTAACATACAAGTGTAATTTACTCGTCAGCGGAAGGCCCGAGGTCTGTAAGTAAAACCGGCGGGTTACGCATGTAATTTGAGAGACCCGTGTATATTTTACGAGCACTGCTATATGGACGACATTACCAGACGATACATGCACGACGTGCGTATCATGCCATCCATGGGCAAGGCTGAAACAGCAGCTAACGACTGGATTAGCAATCGTCCGAGTGTCGTTACGTGTTTTTATCACGTGTGAAGTACTTCCGATATTTTACTAGTCGAAATCGACCAACCAAGCGCCTTCGCCCGAGACCATCTGCTTTTATTTACAAGCGGTTTTGCTTGGAAAACGACGACCCAATCACGGCCTAATATCATGAGTTGGTCGAAAGATCATATGGTTTCACGTCTAACCTACCCGACATGTCGTATAGGGTATGAATGAAACATCAAACGATGAACTTCTTACGCACAGAAACAACAGAAGAGGATTATCTTCTTAACAAGAAAATCACTGGCATTAGATCGACATGCAAAACAATACGAAGCATTATTCTCAGGAGGCACGGTGAACAGCTCATGATGCCGCATGCCACAACATTCCAAGATCAACTTTGCAATCAAACACAAGGCCTGTCATTACATAGACAATATTCAGAACAAACTCTTAACACAGGAATATCTCAGCAGAGTAACTATTTACTTCTAAACTGAACACAGGAATAGGAAAAAACACTCGACGCTGCTCACAGCAAGGGCGTCCCACTCAAAAATATCAAATGCATGTCTTCTGGCTAACACCAATGAGCAAATTTTGACAAGGTTTTCCAATTCCAATATATTAAACTAACATCTTCTTGCTAACATCAATGATTAAACTTTGACAAGCTTTTCCCATTCAAAATATGTAATGCCTATGATCGTGACCTATCGTAGCTTCTTGTACTTGTTTGGGCACTTTTTGCCCAGGGCACTCCACGTGTTGTTAAATTGCCAATGGTCTCTACAGACTAGTCATGTCACCGGTGTCTAATAATACTCTGTAAAGCTTCTCGGTCATTCCTTCTGTAATGTACCGCAACCAGTGACTGCTTCTTTCTGCAAAGTGGAACGACCAACTGGACCCAGTAACGCAACAGTTTGCCTTGGACACATTGGTTCCGTTTGTGCAGTTCAACTAAAATCGAAGTCGGAATAAAACCGAGCTTTAATTTTGATATCCCTGTAATAAACAATAGGTATAAGGGAAACAATTACTGAGAAATAATGGTTGATGACTTGTCTTAATGGGAAACAAAGCAGGAAAGAAGCAATTCTCCATCAGTGTGATTCATTCATATTGACTGACACATTATCTTAACAATGCCTTGTTTCAACATGTATAAAGAACGACAAAGCAGAAAAGTACCATTCCTAAAACAATGCAACTGATTCATTTTTAAAGAGACATTATCTTAACAATACCTTGGTTAAACATGTAGAAAGAACTACAAAGCAGGATAGTACCATTCCTAACAAGTGTTGCAGTTTTGAACTAAGATTCAGTAGTTAATTAATTCTGAGAGTGGCATTGCTTAATTTTACTAGCGGCATTAGATTAATGAAAAGCATAAACAGTTCCAAGGGAGAGTGGGCGCAACAACAATATGTGCTTCCATCTACTTATAAAGGGGGTGATGCAGAGTTTGTTGTAACAAAGCAACAAGCATCATGTCTGGGTTGGTCCCATTTTTGTTCACTACTTAATGGGAAAAGACAACAATACAATAGCTTCAATTCAACATTTATTTAAAACAGTACCAATACAGGTAGCACAACATCTCAAAGCACACTGCACAATCATGTGGATGAAGGCCTGTACTGACCTTTCATGAGAACACCAGGATAAAATACGAATCAGCCAAAACGAATAGGAAATCCAATCTCCTTTTGTGCAGTTGCACTGAAATCAAGCAAAGTGTTTCACATAGCGAAGCAAAATGTCGCAATAGCAACAAGTTGAATAGATATCATGTGGTTGAGACCAAGATTTGAAACAACTCGACAGGAACACTGGAAACAAATCTCGGATCTCCTTTTGTGCAGTTCCACCAAAACTAAGCAAAGTCACCGGTGTGACATTCAAGTTGAACTGCACAAAACACTCTTAAAACATAAGTGTTTTGAGTAGCAAAGCAAAATGTCGCAATAGCAACAAGTTGAATCGATACCCCTGTTTTAATCGAGGCAAAAAAGGAAACAATTACTTGCCGATAAAGGAGGATGAAACAAACGGTGACAGAAAGAAGCATCTAACTTATCTTGGTTGGAAAACAAAGTAGGATAGTAGCATTTGTAAAACGGTTGCATTGATTCATATTAACAAAGACACTCTCTTGAAACAACATTCGTTAAAAAATGTAATTTACTTTTAACAGTGGCATTACTTCAATTTTCCAGCGGCATTCTTAGATTAACAACAGCAAAATACCTGTATGGGACATGCTAGCACCATGTGCGTCCACACGTATAAATGGGTGATGCAGAGTATGTATCCAAGCAGCATATCTGTGTTGGTCCCATATTTGTTCTCTTTGAACTTTTTTCCTATGTGAGGGCAGCAAATCTAGTCCTGCACAAACTACCTGACCCCCACCCAGTTTCTTTCCCTTTTCAACAAAGAGATCGGTTCCTTACATATGTGTGTACTGGGTTACCCCCTTTTTCCCTTTTTGACCAACAAAGCGGCTGGATAGCCAGTCTATACTACTTTTCCTCCCTCCTTTCCTCATTGAACCACGTCCTAGATTCATGCTCCACCCCACCGCACCTTTCTTTCCTCCTTGAACCAAGACCTAGATTCGACTACAGATCGAAAAAGTTCCACATGCAGCTAGAGCAACGGTGATTTCATAGAAACTTATACCTTAGGGTCGTCGGGATGTGGCAAGGCGTGCGGCGGGAGGCCGGATCTGCCCACACTACGTACGACAGCGAGGAAGTAGGGGTCGGTGGCCCTCTCGCACAGGCGCTGGGTGAAAGAGAACAACGCAGCCGGCAGTGGATTGCCTCCCTCGCCGAAGGCGATAGAGTTAACGCTGCACCTCCTCCCCTTCCCGGTGCGACGGGATACATACGCCTCCTTCACCAGCTGTGAGGGGGGAGAGAGAGAGACAAGAGGCCAACACAGTCTTGTTTAGATCTGGTGAAGAGAGGGTGAGAGACTGTGAATATAGCAAACCCTAGCAAATGAACGCTGAGCCTCCAGCGTGTAACATATATGTATTGCGGCGAGCGTGTGGAGAGTGAAAACCCTATCTTGATGGGAACTAAACCAGGATACCCGAGAAAAAAAGCATTTCTTCATTTAACCAGTGATAGTACTACCACCATATGGACAATGACCGCACAACCACCATGTACTTTTTGTCGAAACAACATGTATACCTCCACCAAGGCATAAATCAGGACAATTTTTTAAGGGTCTGTTTAGGACACATCTAGATGTCTAAGTTGATGTCCACTCTGTTTGTGGTCTATTTTTTTTGTCCTAGTTTTTTTGTTTCTTGTTGCTACAGTATATACTTGTGGGAGCTTAGATGTGATATCCTTAAATAACATCTAGATGTGAATTAGAAAAACTAATTTTCTAACGTACCAAGAAAGAAAACTCGATGAAAAACACGCCCCCACTTCCAGGTCGCGAGAGTCGTCGCGCACACACACATAGACATAGACATGCATATCCGTGTTTACGTAAAATTCCATTTCCATCTCCATCTCCAATCATATTTGTCCAACTGGCACATTATTTACGTTGTTAATTATATATGCAACAATATTAACGTACAAGATCTCTTGTTTGCGCACGTCCGGACCGCTGCCACGGCCGGTCCGGACCAACCCGAACCCTCTTCATCACCCGCGCGTGCTTCCCGCCCAAAACGGTCAGTGCCGCATTCATGCCCGGTCAGAGCGGACGCGACCTCTCACTGGTGTCGACATTGAAGCGGCGCGCCGGCCGAGAGAGCGTCGCCCGCGCCGCTTTCGGGTGCACGCGGCTGCTCCGCGTTCAAAGGTGCTACTATTGTTCGACTTCCCGAATAGGCGAACAACCAAGTGCAAAGTTTACTAGTACTAGTACTACTAATATAGTCTATAAAGGTACGTACTAGTACTCCCTCCGGTCCTCTTTTGTTTGCGTCTAAGGTGAAGCCAGGATACTAAGGAGCGATTGTTTCGTTTGAAATTGGACAGTTCTATCCCTGATGTGCTACCGAGAGAGGCTGGGGTTAGTTTTTCTAGGCATGCATACCATTGGTTGATCCTTCCCCACACCGGAATTCTCGCGCTGCATGCATCTCTCTCTCTTTCAAGTTTGCATGTGTCTCACTCTTCCATGCCTGCATATGTGTCACTCCATCTACATGCGCACGCCTTGGGAAGGGGCGATTAGTATGGGAGAGAGAGTTGGGAGTTACTGCGGCTGCACATGCAGTCAAAGCAGAACAGATGGGAGGGGTACCAGTAGAAAGAGCGGGGTAAAGAAGCTACGGCGCAGAGCTTTGAGGGAAAAACTGAATTTTCTTAGGCGCAAACCAAAAAGGACCGGAGGGAGTACTAGGAACCGGATGGAGGAGCGTCTGCACTCTTATTATAATTTTAAAATGTGATAAAGCAATCCTCAACACATTTGGTTCTCTTCGAGGGTTCTCGCATGTGATAATGGAAGTTGATTGCATGGAACACTCACCACAATTCTCGCTTAATTCTGGCTCATATCCTGTTACAAAGAGTAGCGCTCGGTAATATTTCCTCTTTTTTGTTATTCAGCATGTAAACAGGACAACAAACCTTGCGACGCATCTTCGTGCGAACCATGCTTGCTGCACTTTGAATGTGGCCGAGAGCTGGCTTGATGAAACACCTCGCTTCCTACTTCTTTTTTTGCGGGGTACCTCGCTTCCTAGTGACCAGTGTCTTGGCTGATCGTCCTAAGAAGGCTTATATATGAATAAATCTCTCTCATTTACCCGCAAAAAAGATTAAGCCATATTAACCGGAAAGGAGGGAGTATGGACTATCACTACTTTTTGGTGTGTCCCGTCAACTCGCAGAACAAGGGGAAGCTTGCAGGACAAGGTGAAGCTTGCTTACGCTTTGACTAATGCAACCTACCCTCAGTGGACATGCATCAGTCCATTCGGTATCAGATTGTCAGAGGCATACACTATAGTACCCAACATGCGGAGTACCATCATTGTTTGTCTTCACGAAGAGGCGAAGAGCCAAGCGTAGTAGTACGAGTAGTACTACTAAACCGCATGGTGGAGCGTCTTTACTCTTATTTTTTATCTCTGATAAAGTACACGTTTATTCTGGAGAAGGGCGGAAAACGGCAGCCCAACATGTAATGAATTATATCGATCAACCAACCATGCTCGAATATATCTCGGCCTCCGTGCGAGCCGTCTGTGTGTTCTAGCTCCTCGTCTCTCTCAAGGAATGGCGGGTTGGCTCTTTGCTGTCAATTGAGATCGGTTTGCTCACACTCCTGTCCCACATGTCAGTGATATGCCAAGAGGAGGTGCATTGACCGACTGGCCATACACGTACTTGGTTTTGCACCTTCATACTACTCCTCCCTCCGTCACAGTTTACCGGGCGCGCTTCATTATGATGCATTTCTCTCAATGCATTTCCAGCACCAGAGAGACTTTAGATGCGTTTGGTTTAATGCTCAATTAATTAGGGCGTCATAAATGCAATCAAGTCCACAATTTTCTCTCCATGTACTCTGTACTACTACGGAGTGGAGTACATGCATGCATGTGTGTACCCGGGGTGGAAGCACTGTATGCATGTGTGTACGCATTACTCCTCTAGTAATAGATACCGTGCTATAAGGCTGGTCGTAATGATAGTATCATAACTAGTATCATGCATGCCAACTAGGCAATTTTGATTATGTGTCATAGCATTAAATGAAGAAAAAGAGGGTGTAGTATCATATCATGATACCGTATCATATTAAATGCTATGCTACTTTGTGTCATGCATGGCAATAAATAGAGTACAACATGATACTAATATATGATACTATGCATTAGGAAGGTAGTATCATACACTAGTATCATATGCATGATACTAGTATATGATACTCCCCATTACAACCAGCCTAACTACCAATGCTATTTTTCAGGCCGATCGCTAGTCGCCTTGGTCCCACAGATTCGTTTTCTTTTTTTTGAAGTGCGCTATATAAACAGTGAAGGATGGAGTAGTATGAGCGGATTCAAAGAAGAGTGTATTGATGGTTGCTTCTTCAGAGCAACTTACAGTGGGAAAGGTGGGGCTTATGATTTGACTGCTCATTACTCACTATTAATGCGGCGCAACTACCAGGCTGAGTCTCCCATGCGGTTGTGCACTACCCTCTAGGTTCTTAAATATACTCCGGAGTATTTGTCTTTCTAGAGATTTCAACGAGTGACTACTCAAATATTTTTCTTTTTAGAGATTTCAAATGGACTGGCACATACGGATGTATATAGACATATTTTAGAGTGTAGATTCACCCATTTTGCTCCGTATGTAGTCACTTGTTGAAATCTCTAGAAAGACGAATAGAATATTTAGGAACGGAGGGAGTACACATACGAAGCAAAATGTGTGAATCTACACTCTAAAATATGCCCGTTTGAAATTTTTAAAAAGAAAAATATTTAGGAACGAAGGAGTATAATTTTGTGCATGGCACATGGACCCGGATGATGAAGAGGCTTCTGGCAATGCTATCAAGCTTCCATCATTTGTTTACATAATTGACGTACTATACAAATAATTTTCCAGCGACATGAAATTGTACAATGGTGTGAGCTTTCAGCTTTTGTTTCGCGTGTCTTGCCATCGATGCTCTTTCGGAAACAATAAGAAACTAACTCCCTTGCTGATGCATGTCAATTATTAGCAGATCAGAGCTAATAATTACATCACAACTGAAAACAGAGTTGTGAGAAGGTGTTAAATTAAAATTGATCCATGCTTTCATTGGCAGCAATGTCCCCCCAGCTCTGTCTAAATCAACAAGGCATGTTGGGAAAAAATGTAGCTGTCTGGAGCATGCAACATTGCGATCATTTTGTGCAGTTCCACTAAAATAGAGCTGAGCGTCCCTGTTCCAAAGATATTAAGTGTGATTACGATAATAGAGGACTGCTGATGAAACAATAAACACACAAATAGAAGCCGGTCACCTTTGCAGTCTATCTTAAGACTAACTAGTTGGAGAAGATTAGGCTCGGAGTTGGATGAGGAGGATAGAGCAAAACCAATCTCCCTTTGTGCAGTCGCACTGAAATGTAGAGACGTTGCCCGTGTGACATTTTAGTACAACTGCACAAAACACGCTTAAGAAAAAAGTGATTTGTGTAGTTCACCAAAAGGTCGCAATAGCAACAATGTGAAATGGATAGCCCTGTTTGCAAAAAAGAGGCAGAAAGGAAACAATTACTGGCCAATAACAGTTGATGACACATGCGACGACAAAAAAGAAGCATATTCCTTGCCCTAAGGGAAGATAACAACACGGTTGTGTTTGTCTAAAACGGTGTGAGGACGAGAATGCAATATGGAAAGTACGCTGGACGAGCTACGTTTTGGGCAAAGAACTATGGAAGATCCACATGCAGCGACGTGGGAAGACGGGCAGTGGAGCAAGGCTGGAGGGGATACCTGGAGGTCGTCGGGATGTAACTAGGTGAGCGGCAGCGGGCGGAATCTATGAGTAGGTGGCGTAGGCCCTGCCGCGCCGGAGCTTGGTCAGAGAGAACGACGTGTACCGCAGATGGGACGTGCTGCCTCGGCGCCGTCGAACGGAGAAACGATGCACTTCCTCCCTTTCCCCCGGCGGACGGGATGCAGCCAGATCAGTGACCAACAGTGAGAGAGAGAGAGAGTCCACCGCACTCCCTTCCCCCGGCGGACGGGATGTGGCGGATTAGTGACCAACAGTGAGAGAGAGGCCACAGCACTCCCTTTCCCCCGGCGGACGGGATGTGGCCGGATCAGTGACCAACAGTGAGAGAGAGAGAGAGGCCACCGCACTCCCTTCCCCCGGCGGACGGGATGCGGCCGGATCAGTGACCAACGGTGAGAGAGAGAGAGAGGCCACCGCAGACTTGTGTGAGATACTCTGAAGAGCGACAAATCAGGCACGCAAGGCTCCATTGTATATAGTGAGTGGACTACCTTTTTCTCCATAAAAATCATTTTATATTCTGTGTACGTGCCATTGAGTGCTATAACTTTATTTAAAAATAACACGACAACGCGTCAAGTCGAACTTTGTTTCGTGCAGGCGTGGTACATGACCTTCCTAGGTAAACAACTGCTACAGTCGTTCAAATTAGCACGTGGGCTGCCATTTCATAAAGAAATGAGCTCCACCGTGTACCCGCGCGGGTGTGGCTGCGCACGAAGCGTGAGTACGTGCACGGTGCACCTATTCTCTTCTTGTATATGTACATCACCTACGTGGGGTTGTGTGAGAGAGATACAAACCTAGAGAGATATAGTGTGTG
>NC_057795.1:385933258-385940264 GCF_018294505.1 Triticum aestivum | reverse complement strand
GGATGGGCCGAGCGGGCCCGGCGGCGGGGGAGGAGCTGGGGCGGCGGACCGACACTTGGCGGCTCCGGATTCGCTGAGGGGGCGACGGCGGACATGTCCGGCGACGTCCGGACGTGTCCGGCAGCGCAGAGGAGGTGGATCTAGGGTTTGGGGGAATTCATCCGCGAATTTCGGGGGAGAGGGCATATTTATAGTTTCTGGGAGCTAGGAGACTCCAAATGAGGCACGGTTTTTTCCCACACGATCGTGATCGAGCGATCGAGAGCATGGAGGGGGTTTGGATGGGTTTTTGGCCATTTTGGAGGGGTGTTGGGCTGCACACAAAAGAGGCCTTTTACGGTTACCTGGTTAACCGTTGGAGTATCAAACGACCTCCAAATGGCACGAAACTTGACAGACGGTCTACCGGTGCTATACCAAGGCCGCTTGGCAACCTCGAGCCATTCCGAGAATGTTTAACACCCGCTCACAATAGGAGACAAAAAGGGGAACGCTGGAGGGCATAGGAGTGCCGGATTGCAAACCGGACAACGGGGAAAATGCTCTGATGCAAGAAACGAACACGTATGAAAAATGAAATGCACATGATGACATGATAAAATGCAACACGCAAGAAAATGACATGGCAACAACAACGAATAACTGGCAGACACCTGGCGCATCGAATCCGGGGCGTTACAACACTCCTCCACTAACAAGAGATCTTGTCCCGAGATCTTAGGACCGAGACGGAAGGTAAAAGGGATGAGGTGAAACAAGAACTTAAGAGAAGAAGCAAAGAATCGAGAGCACTCGAGAATAAGTGAGGAACGACGAGAATGACGAGAATCGAAAGCTCACGGAATCAAGCTAGACTCTGAAAGCACTCCGGTTATAACAAGATAGAAAAGGAATAAGAATGGAAGAATTTGGACAGCACTCCGGCTGAAAATGGAAGGAATAGAACATGAACTTGAGAAGATGGAATGATACTTGACTTGATGAACAACACAATGCCACTGGAAGAACTGAAAGAGTAGAATGAAATGGACGACGAAGAATAAGACATCTTCTACCATAATTAAGTTGAGAGGGGTCCTTGGAAGGAAGGATTGAACAGAGTTGTTGAGAATTCAACAACAAAAGAATAAGCTTGTTGTGGTCTTATAGGTAACATCTCAAGATCATAAGGTGATAACCGGCCACAAGCAGAAATGATTGGACATCTGAGAAGAACAAGGAAATGCAAAACTCCACTTCAAAAGAAAACGGAGAATTAATTACACTTCAAGATGCGAGAAGAAAAGATACTTGAGCTCCACCAACAAAAATCTTGATGAACTCTTGAAGAATGAATTAAATCATGAAGAACCACCATGAAGAACTCCGGTAAACAAAAGGACAATGAGATAGAATGAAGGATGAAAGAATAAGATGAGCCTTGTGGTGATTTAGATGGAGGTTCCGATGAAATGACCGAGGAAATTTGAACTCCGGAAAAGAAAAGATGAAAAAAACTTGGAACTAGAATTTATTAAACAAGAACAAACTCCGAAGGAAGGGATTACTCACTTGGATGAAATGAGAATAAGATTTATTGTATGCTTATCCTTCATCAAATTAAATTGATGACAAGCGGATTTGGCATGCAACTTACTCTTGTTGAAAAAGGATTAAGGGGGTATAGCACAAAACTTGAGAAACTGTTCATGAACCACCGGTAGGATTGGAAAGAACGAATGAATTAATATGATAATCAAACAAAAGGATTCTTGAACAAACCACCGTTAGAATTCGGAAATGACTGGCGAAAGAGAATGAATCACCTGGAAGAATTAGAAGAACCAATATGCTCGAGGGGATTTAAATGCAAAAGAATAAAGAGATCATGAGTTGATTAAAGAACACTTGAATGAAGCACCGGGATAATTGGATAACGGTAGCTGAAATGTGAGGACGAAAAAAATTCTTCTGGAACGATGGCCTCTGGTGAAAAGAAACGGGAAAACAACTCCTGACATACTCCGGATGGGTAAGAAAAGAAATATCTGACAAATGGAATAATTCGAAAGGATAATATGGAGCTAGAACCCCGAAACTTCAAGGGAACGGACAAGCTTTAGAGGAAAACTCTTCTTCGGTCTTCAAATGACAACGGAAAACACCACCAAAATTTGTTAAGGCACTCCGTGAGAACGAAAAGTGAAGAAGTTGAGGCAACAATGAAAATGATTTGAAATCGATTTTGGAGAAGACATGTGACTGATGGAATCCATTCTTACGTCACACTTTGAAAAGAATTTGGGAATAGCTCCGGAATAATTACAAGAGTCAGGTAAGATCCTGGGAAAAGACCTGTGGGTTAGGGCCCACTAAATAGAAAAACACCATTGGAAAGGGATGTTGAACAGATAGATGATGCACCGGAACAATTGAAATATTTGAATGAGGTGACAACCTCGAATTAATTGGAACACAGACGAATCTCCTGAGATGTCTTGAGCACTCCAGAATGATTGAATGGCGAGAGGCAAACGAGCAAGGAGAACACTTGATCCAAGAAAAAGAATGTGATCAACCTGAAAAACATGAATTGAGTCCACCGGAAAGAGATGAAGAATGTCAAACAAAAGAGAATTCACCGGTTGAAACAATTGATGAAAGACTGAAGAGGCTCCACATGAATGAAATTGATGCTCGAAAGAGAGTCAGACTCCGGGAATAAGAGGGTGGGACGGTGGGAAAACAAAGGCAACTTGGAAGGGGGAACCGACGAATATCTTGAAGAGAAAACACCGGTTGAAATAATTGAGGAAAGAAAGCAAAAACTTCACGCGAGTAGGATGGATACTCGATTACGGACTCCAGTTCTGAGAAGAAGAAGGGTGGGCGGGTGGGAAAAGAAAACAACTGAGGATTGAACTTGGCAAAGATGAAGAGGCTCGAGTCGACTTGACGAGCAATGCACCGGATTAAAAGAGAAGAGAACCAACGATCGGAAAACCAACTGCGTGATCCTAAAGAAAGTTTGAAAGGGAAGAGGAGTAATTCAAAACACCTACATCAAGATTCCTGACCAGAGCGACAAAGGGGCTGAGGAGTAAAAAGAATTCCTACTCTCCGATATAACTAGACTCCGAAAATAGTTTTCTTCTAGACTCGACAACGGCCAAGCTACATGATCAATCAAGGGGGCTCCTAGGGTCGATCGAGGCTCTGATACCAACTTGTCACGCCCAATATGCGATACTATCCTAAAGAGACTCAAAGGTCCCACCAAGGATAGAATCGCATATTGAAACACTTTTGCAAGGTGGATATCATTACATCAACATTACATAATAGATGGGGATACATACAAGAGGCATACAATGCCACACGAATACAACATCACAATACATAAGAGCATCATCCGACTACGGATGAAACACAAACCGAAACTCAAACGACATCCACCCTGCTAGCCCTGGCTGCCGACCTGGAACCTATCCCCTGATCGAAGAAGAAGCAGAAGAAGAACTCCAAAACAAGTAAACATTGCTCTCGCGTCATGATCTTTGCATAACCTGTACCTGCAACTGTTGTTGTAGTAATCTGTGAGCCACGAGGACTCAGGAATCCCATTACCATGGGTATAAAGACTAGCAAAGCTTAAAGGGAAAGGAAGGGGTAAAGTGGTGAGGTTGCAGCAGCAACTAAGCATATATGGTGGCAAACATACGCAATTAAGAGCGAGAAGAGAGAAAGCGGAACAGTCATGAAGCTAGCAATGATCAAGAAGTGATCTTGAACTCCTACTTACGTCAAACATAACCCAAAACTGTGTTCACTTCCCAGACTCCGCCGAGAAGAGACCATCATGGCTACACACACGGTTGATGCGTTTTAATTCGAATCTGGTGTCAAGTTATCTACAACCGGACATTAACAAATTCCCATCTGCCCATAACCGCGGGCACGGCTTTCGAAAGTTTATATCCTGCAGGGGTGTCCCAACTTAGCCCATGATAAGCTCTCGTGATCTATGAAGGATATACCTTCTCCCAGGAAGACCCAATCAGACTCGGAATCCCGGTCAACAAGACATTTCGACAATGGTAAAACAAGACCAGCAAGACCACCCGCTGTGACAACAAATCCCGATAGGAGCTGCACATATCTCGTTCTCAGGGCACACCGGATAAGCTAAGCGTACAGGTACCGACATAATCCAAGTTGCCAAGGAATGGTCCCGCATGGTGCTCTAGTTTGGACCAACACTCGGAGGAGCACTGGCCCGGGGGGGTAAATAAAGATGACCCTCGGGCTCCGGAAACCCAAGGGAAAAAGGGCTAGGTGAGGCAAATGGTGAAACCAAGGTTGGGCCTTGCTGGAGGAGTTTTATTCAAAGCGAACTCTCAAGGGGGGCCCATAAATCACCCAACCGCGTAAGGAACGGAAAATCCGGGAACATAACACTGGTATGACGGAAACTAGGGCGGTAGGAGTGGAACAAAACACCAGGCATAAAGCCGAGTCTTCCACCCTTTACCAAGTATATAGATGCATTAATTAAATAAGAGATATTGTGATATCCCAACATAATCTTGTCCACCATGGAGCAATCTTCAACTTCACCTACAACTAGCAACGCTATAAGAGGGGCTGAGCAAAAGCGGTAACATAGCCAACCAATGGTTTGCTAGGAAGGGTGAAAAAGGTTAGAGGCTGACATGGCAAATAGGGAGGCTGGAAGAGCAAACAATAGGTAGCGCAGCAAAGCGATAGAACGAAGCAACTAGCATAGCAGTGATAGTAGTGAGATCCAGGGTAGAGGTCATCTTGCCTGAAATCCCACAAGGAAGAAGAACGAGACCATGAAGAAGAGGAACGGATGAAGCCGACCCAAGCGTAGACGAACGAATCCTCACGATCGCAACGAAACGGGAACTATCGAGAAGAAGCACACAACATGGTAAACACACCACACATAGACAAGACATGATGCACAACAAGCATGATGCATGACAAATCTACATGAAGCTACTCATGGCAAGAGATGATGCATACAAGAGCAACATATCAAGGCAAGTTTAAATGAGGCCGGAAACAACATATAACAATTCCGGTAAGTCCTCATATGCAAATTTTGAAAAAGGTCCAGATCTGAATAAACCTTATGTTCAAGTTGTTAAACAGCAAGTTAAGATGCACCAAGATGATCTACACGAGATTCTAGTCAAGATACATATAAAGTTCATTAGATTTTGAGCTACGGTCTAGAAGATATGAGCAAAACAAGATAAACATGACATTGATGCAAAATTCATACAAACATCAAGGAAACACTCTCAAAACATGTATTCAACATGATAATATGACACTACATGCAAAATCAAGCAAGTTTCATATAGAGCACACTCAAAACGGAGCAACGGTTCAACACATACACTCTACAAGTTTAAAGGACAAGCTGTCCAAAACAGCAACTAGGCATCTAGCAAGCATCAAAACAACATGCTACAACATCTCAACATAAGAATAAAAGGCATGGACATGATGTACAGGTAATGCATGACAAAACATGAACACTGAGCTATCTCCAGAAATCACTAGAACATGCTCCAAAACACATGGCAAGATTGCAAATAATAAGAGTTTCAGACTTTGCAGAAATAACATCAGGTTGCAATGTTCAGATCTATCAAACAACATGTTACAGGTACTTATCATGGAAAACAAAGGAATGTAATGAACCTACTAATTGCATAGAACAAAAGTCCTTTACTGACCAGGAGCCAAAAAGGATCAGAAGATATGATGGCGCCCATGTAAACATGGCAAATGACATGACAGATTCAAACATGGCAGGAACAACAATAAGTAGGCATGTTGGTCAGCCTGTACCACTCACCACAGAGAAATACATGGCATAACATGTTACAGGAACTTATCATGGAAAACAAAGGAATGTAATGAACCTACTAATTGCATAGAACAAAAGTCCTTTACTGACCATGAGCCAAAAAGGATCAGAAGATATGATGGCACCCATGTAAACATGGAAAATGATATGAAAGATTCAAACATGGCCGGAACAACAATAAGTAGGCATGTTGGTCAGCCTGTACCACTCACCATAGAGAAATACATGGCATAACAAGGTTACTAACAGTAAGATGACATATTTATGAAGCTAAGAATGGCAAGAACAAGTTCATAGGGTGCACGGATCACTAGCAAATCTCATGGCAAAACTGAACTTAAAGTTAACAGGATGACAGCAACATTATTCAACAAGTTTGGAGCAAGATCACAACAATCTACAGCAAGCTATAAATGCAACCAGGCGCATGGATGGATAGAGCATGCCATTTATAACAAAACATCCTTAGTGAACATCTCAAGATTATGCACAGAATGACTTGTAACAGCAGGTTTACATAGCATCATGATA
Source organism: Triticum aestivum (assembly GCF_018294505.1). Lineage (NCBI taxonomy): Eukaryota > Viridiplantae > Streptophyta > Magnoliopsida > Poales > Poaceae > Triticum > Triticum aestivum. Next base: position 385,933,849 of record NC_057795.1, on the reverse strand, counting down.
TAGCAGATTCAGCCTAGCAAAACAGCAACAGCAAGTACACTACTTCATGAGCTCGATGCACTCACTACAAGACTCACAAAAATACATGGATAGCACCCCTGTAAATATGGCATAATGTAGTTCAAAATACATGTAGAGCTCATGCTCATAGGATGCACACACAAAATGCAACAAAAATGACAATTCACCAAGTTCTGTTAACAGACAGCAGATAACATCATATAGCACTCTTGCAACGACGATTCGGGCATCAAGATGACCTCAAACAAGCATGGCACAATGGAATGAAATGTAGAGCACCTCATGATGAACATTTTGATATATTACATGCACAAAACGGAGCAGTATGCAACAAGTTATGGCATGATGAACAAAGGACCAGAATGCAAAAAATTACGGGGACTTGGGCAAAAATCGGGTTCAACCAGGATTCGCACGGAAATCAAAGCGGCGGCGGATCTCGCCGGATCCGAGGCGCCGGCGGCCGGAGTTGTCGGGGACAGGGCCGGGGAGGTCGGGGAAGCTCGCCGGAGGAGGGGCCGGCCGGATCTGGGGTGGAGGAGGCCGGCGGCGGCGACCGGGGTGGCGGCG